>NC_091745.1:34196223-34293723 GCF_043380555.1 Nothobranchius furzeri
TCCTTTACACAGACCTTCTCCAGCAGACAAAACCGTGGACACATCTCTGTGATGTTCTCACTCATTCTGCTCCTCTCCTCTCCAAAAGCTTTGGGGCCGACGCAACGGGACCCAAAACCAACAGGCACATAATGGGGCCTTGTTGGAGTCGCCCTAATGTTTCTAATGTCATGTAAATGAGAAGGGAAGAGGGCAGGGAAGGAGAAGAGAGGAGCAGAGCGGAGGAGGAGGCAGTGGGAGTGTTTGTGTGTCCGAGGAGGCCGCTAAGCTCCCATTACCAAAGGATTAGGCAAATGCTGCAGTTGTATCGATGCTAGTTCGACAGGGAACCGCCAACCCTAATCCCCTCCTCTCTTCTCTCGTCGTCAACGCCTCCTCTCCGCCTCTTTATATAGTCCCCCCACACCCCTCCGAACACCTCAATCGTTCACAGAAACTCCTCAACTTTCTCCTCATCCGTCTGAGCTCGGCTACCAAACACACAGCCAGAGTAGAAACTTTCCCTTCATTGATTTCTTCTGGCATGTTTAGTGTGTGTGTGTGTGTGTGTGTGTGTGTGTGTGTGTGTGTGTGTGACCTCGCTGGCTTCTGAGAGAGTCTCCTCTTTAGAGAGGTCTAGAGGTCTTTAGTCTGCTCCTTGGAGAAAGAAAAGGGGGACGAGGAGCTGGTCCCTGAACGCACCGCTGGCCCCGGAGACTTGCCTGTTTTATCCTCCTGCAGCAAGAGAACGTTATTATGATGCTCCCATTTTTATGTACGTGTGGGACGTGATGTAACTCTAAACTTTCTCACAGTTCTCAATGAAATAGAAACATTTGATCAAAATAAACAAAAATAACTTTCTCCACTGGTCTTCATTCATGCTTTAAGAAGTGCAACTCCAAGAAAAACCTGCTTTCCTGCTCTACATGTGCAGGATGATGTAACATATGTTGCAAGTCTACAGCTCAAAATAAAATCTGATTAATCTCTGCATGACTTCAGACTAAGTATTCAGCACAGCCCAGGCTGAAGAATGTCATCAAGAAGTGAGAAGACTATTCTGAGACGAGCCGGCTGTGTGATGTTTGTGTGGGGGTGAGCAGCGCTGACGTGCACTCGTGTCGGACTGCACGGCGACACAGTTGCAGGCAGAACTAGGAATACTCAATTATCACATTAGCACATGCAGAGAAAAGGCGAAACACACACACACACACACACACACACACACACACACACACACACACACACACACACACACACACACACACACACACACACACACACACACGGACTCCTGCTGAGAGCCTCAAACGCACCAGCTGAGGGTGGGGGTGGTGTTGTGGAGGAGGAGGAAGGCTGTTGGTTGTGGAGATGTGTGAGGCTGGTGAGTGACATTGAGACCAAGGTTAAACACAAAACCAGCAGCTCTACTCTGAACTGAGCTGTGTTCCCTGCAACAGAAGGATGTGCAGCTGCTGCTGCTACCAGACCTGCTGCAGGGTGCCTCTCCACGTTCTGACAGAAGCTCCAAACAGCTCAACCTCAGAGCTGCTTCACAACCAGCGACACTCCTCCCTAGCCAGAGACAATACCAGCTTGTGGGTGTTTAGGGTACATTTCCCCAGCAGGGGGTTGGTTTTGGTGTGTGTGTGTGTGTATGTGTGTGCGGACCGGAACCCTGACCAGAAACCAACCGTGGTGCCTTTTCTTCCAACCCCAGGAGGCGATAACAAGGGACTGTTCAGAGTTACTGACAGAGCAGTGAGCAGGCTACAGGTCATATTACAAAATAAAGTCTGAGCTGCTGCTTCTCAGTGTCGAGGGAAGCCAATTCAAGTGGTTTGGGATTTTGGTTCGGATGTCTCCCTGGGTTGCCACCTTACCGTGGTGGAGGGGTTTAAGTGCTCCAATGATCCTAGGAGATACGTTGACTGAGGTTTCATGCCTCTGGTCGTCCATCCAAAAGGGTCAGGTGCATTATGGGATGGGTGGTAACCGAAGACAAGGACCTTGGCGGTCAGATCCTCAACTACAGAAGCTCGCTCTCGGTACGTGGAATGTCACCTCTCTGGTGGGAAAGGAGCCTGAGATGTTGTGAGGTTGAGAGGTTCCAACTAGATATAGTCTGGCTCAGGAACCAGGGTCCCTGAGAGGGGCTGGACACTCTACAACTCTGGAGTTGCTCCCGCTGAGAGACGCCGAGCTGTCACCTGACCACTACCTGGTGGTGAGTTGGCTTCGCCATGAATTTCTCCAGCCTTATGGACACCTTCAGCTTTACCCAGCATGTTTCTGGCCCCACACACACAAGGGGGCACACTCTAGAACTTGTTTTTACCCTGAGTCTAAATGTTGACAGCGTTTGTCCTGAGGACGTTTATATTTCAGATCACCTTTGCATTTTCTTTAACTTGTCAGTTTCTGCTCGCCGTATGGTTAGTTCTCGTTTTCTCAATGAGAGTGCAGCTAGCAATTTTTCTGCTGCTTTTGATCCACCCTGTTCTTCTGATAACGACCCAGATTCCTTAACTTCTCAGTTCAACGAGCACTGCCTCTCCATTCTGGACAATATCTGTCCTGTCAGAACCAGATCAGTTCCTGCAGTGAACCCTACTCCCTGGTTTAATGACAGCCATCGCAGCCTGAAGCACCAGTGTAGAAAAATTGAGCGCTTGTGGAAGAAAACCCATCTCCACGTCCATCTGCTGCACCTAAAGGATCTTCTGACATCCTTTAACTCTGCAGTCAGAGACGCGAGAGTTTCCTATTTTTCCAACCTGGTGTCCCAGAGCAAAGGGAACCCCAAGGTGCTGTTTAACACCATCAGCTGCATTGTCTCTCCTGCCACTCCTACAGCCTCCATCCACTCTGTTACAGCCTGTGAGAACTTTCTGTCTTTCTTTGTGGACAAAGTCAATAAGGTTAGATCTAGCATCTCTCCTTCAGCCTTATCGCTGCCTCTCCCGACTCCAACCGTGCCCATCATCCTAGATAGCTTTGCTCCTGTTTCTTTGCCTGAGTTAACCAAACTAGTTAACTCTATGAAGACCTCTGCATGCCCCCTCGACATCTTACCCTCATCTTTGTTTAAAAGTGCTTTTCAGTCCATCGGTCCCAGCGTGCTCTCTATAATTAATGCTTCTCTGGTTTCTGGTCAGGTCCCTGCTTACTTTAAGAACACTGTAATCCACCCGCTTCTTAAAAAAACCGAGTCTCAACCCTTCTCCATGGCAGCTTCAGACCCATCTCTAAACTTCCGTTCATCTCCAAGATCTTGGAAAAGGTTGTGGCTAAACAACTCACAGCTGCTCTTGATGAACATAACATCTATGATAGCTTCCAGTCAGGTTTTCGTAGAGCTCATTCTACTGAAACAGCTCTTCTTAGGGTCTCTAATGACATTCTGACTCACAGTGATGAGGGGGACTGTTCTGTTCTGGTTCTGCTGGACCTGACTGCAGCCTTTGACACTGTTGACCATCACCTGCTACTGGAGAGGCTGAGAGACTGGGTAGGCCTATCAGGATCTGCTCTGGGGTGGTTCTCCTCTTATCTCTCTGAGCGCTCCTTTTCTGTGGCCATCTCCAAGTTTAGGTCCTCCACCACCTCCCTTACCACTGGTGTACCACAAGGTTCTGTGCTGGGGCCTCTGCTCTTCCTCCTCTATCTGCTTCCTCTTCAGCACATC
Organism: Nothobranchius furzeri; assembly: GCF_043380555.1. Lineage (NCBI taxonomy): Eukaryota > Metazoa > Chordata > Actinopteri > Cyprinodontiformes > Nothobranchiidae > Nothobranchius > Nothobranchius furzeri. The sequence continues at coordinate 34,199,897 of NC_091745.1, forward strand.
CTGAGCTCCTTCAAGGGAATCTCCTACCATCTTTATGCAGATGACATCCAACTGTACATCTCCTTTAAGCCCCATGAGTTGTCTAAGCTGCAGCTGTTACACACCTGCTTAGACTCTATCAAAACCTGGATGGCTGGGAGCTTTCTTCAGCTGAATGAAGATAAGACTGAGATCCTCATCTGTGCCCCAGACAAGCTGGTTCCCAAAGTCAGAGACTCTCTTGGTCAGCTTGCTTCTCACACCAAACCTTCCGTCAGGAATCTTGGCGTGACCTTTGACCCAGCTCTCACCCTGGATTCTCATGTCAGTTCTCTTGTTCGCTCTTCCTTCTTCCATCTCAGGAACATTGCAAAGCTGAGTCCCATTCTGTCTCGCTCTGAACTTGAGACAGTTCTCCACACCTTCATCTCCTCACGCTTAGACTACTGTAACTCTCTTTTCACGTGTCTGAGCAGAACCTCCCTGAACCGTCTACAGGTGGTTCAGAATGCCTGTGCTCGGCTTCTGACCAAGTCCTCCAAACACACCCACATCACCCCGCTTCTCCTCCAGCTTCTTTGGCTGCCGGTCAACTTCAGGGTTCATTTCAAGATGTATGTATAGACATTAATGAATTTTCATTGTGGATATTTATATTGGGGAAAATAAAGAAATGTATATTGGTTATGTATCTTAGGTGGAAAATAGGGTAGGCTAAAATAAGCATTGCTTCTGCCTATTCCTTTTTGGTTTAAATTCAAATTGTTAATATTGTTTTGTTTGAAAAGAAAAAATTTATGTTAATGCTATAAACCAAAATAAAGACCGAAAGAAAGAAAGAAAGATCCTGGTTCTGGTCTATAGGGCCTTACATGGACAAGCACCATTTTACCATCTTGGTTGCTGCCGTGGATCTGTTGCTGTCAAGGCAGATGGCTCTGCTGATGATGTGTCGTCCATTACCTGACCCATCTGAACTCAGCCTATTGTTTACTCTGTTGTTCACGTATGTGTGTGTGCGTGCGTGTGCGAGTGTGCGAGTTTCTGGGTGATTGTATGTTCACCTTGGAAATTGGTTGCGGGAGGGGAACTGTAATTGTCAATTGTTTTATACTTGGGGAGAGGGGCTGGGATGGGAATATAGGATCTATGGGGCCATTTTAATCTGTGAAGCACTTTGAGTTGCATTTTTTTGTATGAAAAGTGCTATATAAATAAAGTTGATTTGATTTGATTTACATTGGTGATCTTCTTAGTCCCTACACCCCCAGCAGGTCCCTGAGGTCCAGTGATCAAAGCCTACTGGTTGTGCAGCACCAGGCTAAAGACCAAAGGTGACAGATCATTTGCTGCTGTGGCCCCCAGACTCTGGAACTCTCTTCCCCTGAGCCTGAGATCAGTGGACTCAGTGAACTCCTTCAAAAAGCAGCTGAAGACTCACTTGTTCAAGCTGGCTTTTGTATGACCTTCTTCACCACCCTCTCTTTATTCTGCTCTCCCCACCTATTCCACCTTCCTCAGGATCCACTGACTTCCCTCTTTCCTATTCACTCTCTCTCTTTCTTAACTTTCTTTAATCACAATTGTCTATTTTTTGCTCATTTTAAATATATTTTTAACCATTTTCTAAATTCTTTTTTATATTTTTACATTTCTTGTTTTTGTGAAGCACCTCGTGATTTTTATCTTGAGAGGCGCTATAGAAATGATATTTTCTTTCTTATTTCTTCTTCTTCGATAGTGGGGGAGGAAGACCTGGCAGGCCCAAATGTACTGGGAACATCTGGTGGAGTCTGCTGTCAGAAGGAGCTTCAATTTCCACCTCCATGTTTCAGGTATGTTCCGCTGGCAGAGACCCCCCATGATGAACCAGGACTCATTGGAAGGATGGGAACACCATGGTATCTCACCAGTGGAGTTGGTGGAGGTTGCTGAGGAACAAGTGATTTGGGCCTCTATGCTGGAGCTGGTGCCCCAGTGCTGCGAGACCCGGGTAAGCGAAGGAAAACCGATGGATGTTTTTATGGTTTTAGGGGTGCGGTCTAGCTAATAGGTGAGTGATGAACTTTGTCTTTGACTTGAAGTTGATTATAAAGCAAAAGAAGGGCTTGTATGCCATTAAATTAAAGTCAGGTTGATGGTTTTAGAGGAGAGCTCCTTACAGCTGTCCAAGGAGCACCTCAGCAGAACCACACAGGACCCCCAGGGGAAAATAATACGTTTAAAATTAAAACTCAGACATTGGGCAACTAAACCCAAGGCTTTTATTCTGAAATAAAATTCACTCAAACACTTCTTGTTTCAAATAAACAACTAAAAATCCCTGAAGAGTTTAAAATAGAAACATAAACCTGTTTTATGACCTTGAAGAAAAGCCAGAATGAAGAAATATTTGATATTAAAATAATTTTTAAATTAACTGTCTCAGTTCAGATTGAGGAATGTCACTCTTTCACTTTTAAAAGAGAAAAAAAAATGACTGAGTTTTTAATTAAAGTATTTGTTTTGGTGGCTTTTACCAAGAAAACATTCGAGTTAGACAAAAATCAGGCTAATTTAACAGAAAATTATCATTAAATAACATTTTTTACACAGATGCTTGTGACAGAGTTGGTGCTTAATAATGGATATAATCATAATAGCATTCAGGTCTTTTCTCTGATTATTGCTGATTAAGCTAAATAAAATACCAACGAGTTTTGTGTTTTATGCAACAATGGTGTGAATGTTTGCTTCTTTTATTTTTGACTTTTTCAAAGCAGAGTCCAGGTTCAGATGTTTGTGACTGACATCTTTCATCGTTTTTACCATTTCTCACTAAAGCTTCTAATGAGTTTCACTCAGGAAGTGTGCCACTGGGGTGAGGGTTCAAACACAAGCAGTGGGGTCTCTTTACAAGCCTTTTATGTGCCTTAAACATACTTTATGCTCTGTTTTGTCAAACAAACAGCAGAATTCTGCCACAACAATGACAAATGAGCCAGATCTGCAAAGTAAATCACAAATTTATCATTATGCATTATCAATGTAGACTGCAGTAGTTCTGCTGGTGTTTCTCTGTGAGGAAAATGTTGGATTTTACCTCAATATTTAAGAATTATATATTATTTATTCTAATGTTAAGCAGCTCTTCCATCGAGCAAGCAGACAAAACCTGCATTTAGCCGTTGTGAGGGCAAATATAGTAAATCAGCGGCAGTGCTATTTGTCATTTTACAGCTCCTATAATTTAATATTTAACTACTAAAGCAGCAAAGCGAGGTCTTTCAGATCATCCCCAAACTTTAATGAAATGTTTCAAACACAAAGTCAAAATGTGCATACTTTATTTAAAAAAACATAATATTTTTCTGCAATCCCAGCAGCACATCTTAAAAACTGGGACAACTTGGTGTTTACGACGGTGTTGCATCAGCTTTTCCTTCAACAACGCTGCTTTAATGACTGAAGAAAAAAGACCTCAGGAGCAGAAGAAAGCAACATCTTGTTAGAAAGGTTTCAGCGAAGAGTTTGTACTGTTGGCATGATAAGATGTCCAGGTTTTCACTTTTGTAATTAAGATGGTTTGGTAGTGTCATTCTAAAATGAGCTAATTCATCTGAATGGTAGCACGTTAACGCTGACATTAAGTGTCGATTTAAGTGTTTTATAAAAATGCATCTCTCATTTCAATGCTTTATGGGTTTTGACAAAGGAATAAAAATCAAGCAGAACTAAAGTACAGCTGCTCAAGAATAGGATGAGCAACACAACCAACCCCATTTTAAACATAAACAAGAAGCACAAAAAGAAAAAAGAACAAGGGAGCAAAAATAGTAAAGATACAGTCACTGCCCATTCTACAGCAGTGCAAAGCAGGAAATCTACCTCATAAAAGGGGACACAACCATGCTCTGCATTGTGGTTGTGAAATAAAAGGCCCGCAGCAAAACGCCTCTGTAACAAAGTGGCCAAGAGCTTTGAAACAATCCCGGACGAGCCCACAAAAATGTTAATCTTAAAAGGCTCAAAGACAAAACACGTGGTTTTAAATACTTTTATGAAATTACTCAGTCAGAGCTGAACCCACACAACAGAACCAGTAGCTCAGCTGAAAACTAATCCAATAAAATAAAAGGTTTGACCCACAACCAAGAAAATTGCTTTTTAGCATTTTTATTTATTTATTTATTTTTGAGACAGTTTGTGTTATGACATTTAGGTAAACAAATAATAACAAAATCATAATTTTAACACAGTCACAATCTTCCCTTTTGTGTTTTTAAGGTAGCATTAAATGTTTTCCCCCTCCAGGCGCAAGTAAAGTAAAAAATCTAAAAGTGTGACAGAGAGGAGCTGGGTTCAGATATTTTTATTTATTCCAGACTCTCGTTGTGTTTGCTGGAAGGTGGCAGGAGATGGACAAGAGAACCTGATCTCAGCATTCTGACCATTCAGCATATTTCTATGTTTAAAAGTGATTTTTTTTTTGTTTTTCTGTTTTCTTTTCTGGAAACCTTTGTTGTTTCATTTGTTTCTGCAGAGCCCCTCCATCCGTCTGCCCCGTGCAAACAATCACCTGGACAGAGAAAACCTTCAGCAGGTCAAGCGTGTCGGTGTGGTTAGTTTACACGGATCATAATCTGGTGAACAGAGATGTTTCAGAGTGACTGTACTGCATTTAGAGCTGCAGCTATCAATGATTTTTGCATTTTCTTTGTAAATGTGATCTACTTGTAACAGAGCAGTGTTAATAGTTCAAGTCCATTTCTGCAACACAATATATTGCATTTAACCCCATTTAATTTGCTGCCTGTTAACACAGGTGCAAATTCAGGTGGATTCGTCCCAACAAATAAACAAAATTTAAATCCATCAAATGAGATTTAATTAAGTTTGATTTGTTTTTTATTTCTGCATCAAAGATAACATGACAATGGTGCAAAAATACAATATAAAATGAAAAACGTAGTAAATTTTATTTATATAGCACTCATCACAGACAGAATCACATAGATCAAATTAAAATTAAACATAAAGTCATGAAATCATAACGATCTTGAAATAGAAATAGATTAATAACTGAAAAAATAAAGTCATAAAATTATAAAAATGCTTAAAAATGCACTAAGTAACGTTAATAGAGGGACCCTTGTCGTAAAGTGTTACCGTGTTCTTATGCAAATATTTTAGTCTCAACACAACAAAGAGGGAAAAAGAAAAAACACCCATCAGATATTATCGGTAGCAGCTAAAGAGTGGAGCTGTCACTCCCATCCCATCGCGTCAGTGTAACGCTGCATTAGGATCTGCAGTCAAAAAAGGGAAAACCCCTTTTCGCACATCAGTAATGAAAAAGGGCACTTTTGGCGTCAGGGGTCTGACGTGGAGGTTGGCTGACCAAGCATTTGTTTTTGACGCGCTGGGAGTGAGAATGTGTTGGGCCTGCTGGTTCTGAAGCACCTGATTCTGGGACATGGAAACTGTGCAATAATTTGTATATAACACTCACTTTTCCATATGTACATAGCGCTGCAGAACTGTACCCCCCCCCCCCCAGTATGTTTGTTTTACACTGAGTAGGAGATGCTCTGTATCTCACTTTACACCTGTATAGTGACAATAAAGGCATTCTATTCTATTCTATTCTCTCTGTGCTGCAGTGAAACGCTAGCTTAATCTTGCAGTGGACGTTCTTCTCTGTTGGCTTTAGTCATAGAAGGAGGCATGGTTATCCAGAAGTGACGAAGCGAAGCGTCGATAACAAAGATTTTAAATTAAAAAAAAAAATCAGTTAGATCAACATCAGGCCTAAGTGTCTGTTTCAGGGCCTTTTGCTAGCTCATCCCCTGAAGTCTGGACTCAATCAGAACTAAGTTTCCGTTAAATGCGCATCATTGAACTAAATGTTGGGAAACGGTTCATCTGTGTAAGATGTAGAAAATCACACCCTGCATGTTTCTCACACAGCAGCACTTCTCTTGTTTCTACTGGGAAATAAAAGCTGATGTTGTTTTATACAGTATTCACATTTCCTGTGTGAACCGTTTTCAGGATCAGTAACAAATAGGAAATTAGGATTACTTCCCTGATAATTATGATGCTGAAACCTGATGATCAAGTTCACCTGGGTGTGGTCTTTTCAGTTTTTATTTTAATGCTTTTATTCACAGATCATGTGTGTTTTACTTACATAAACAGTATTCCTGTGAGGTACAACTACGCCCCTCTGGCAGTGAGTTTTTAAGTACGTTTGAATTTGAGCTGATTTGAACAGAGACCTGAGTTCAACTCATCTTGTTGATCAAATGTTAATTTAGGTGGTCTTAAATGTTGAAAGTATTTCTGCTGGGCTGGATTATGATGCATCTAAAATAATCATTAAATTAAATATCTGTTTTTGTTTCCATAAACAGTTCTGCCTGTGAGAAAAGAAAGGTCTTGTCTGTCTCGGGGTATCTTGTTCATCCCTCACCGCTGAGCAAGTCCGTCCCACATGAAGTCTCCTCACCCAACAGCTGATCCAATAAACTCTCAAATGATTCATTCCGCCAACTGTGACTGCTGCAGGGACACCTGAGTGTGTGTCAGGTGTGGTCGCTTCAGCCTGGCTAGACCTGTGTGTGTGTGCGTGTGTGTGTGTGTGTGTGTGTGTGTGTGTGTGTGTGTGTGTGTGTGTGTGTGTGTGTGTGTGTGTGTGTGGTAAACCAAATGTAAAAAGGTGATTTTTAGTATGGGATTTGCATAATTTCTGAAACAGCAGAGAGGCGTCAGGTGTGCTTTGTCCTCCCTAGCTTGCTAAGCTTGCTATGAATCTGTGTGTGTGTGTGTGTGTGTGTTTCAGCTGTAGTAAATGACCTGATTATTTGAAGCGTTGTGCTAAATTAGCATAAAATCTCACCCTAGACCTGAGATCTTATTGGTGATCTGGTTCACGTTAATAATAATAATCCAGCTCCTCACCAGTGGGGATGCTTGAGTCTGACCATCTGAAGATCGACCGTATGACTGCTGCTCGGCACTGTGAGTGGGCCAACGAGAGTTTGTGGAGCGACACAGTGATTGAACCAAAGTGTAGTCTGCAGTAACTGTGCAGGGCCTGTAGATAACAGTCTTTTTGTTCCTCCTTCTGTTTACCTGCCCAGTTTGCACGCAACCTGCAGCCTTGCTGATTTATCTCTGCTTGTTTTTTCCCTCTGAGACACACACACACACACACACACACACACACACACACACACACACACACACACACACACACACACACACACACTTTGTTGCTAAACAAACTGAACTTCCAAGCTCCATGATTATTGTACAAAAACGGGATTTCAGGCAAAACATGGTTTCTCAATATAACTCTATGTGAATGAAAAGGAGCTAGCAGCATAATGGAGCCCACCAATGTGTGTGTGTGTGTGTGTGTGTGTGTGTGTTTCAGTGTGCAAATATTTATGCATGCTTGTTCAGATGTGTGCATTATCTGCAGAACATTTGCCTCACCAAGTTGGGGCAACAAGTCACCACTGAACACGATGTTTAAAGTTACCAAGTTGGTGCCGGTGTTTCCAGCACGCCGTCAGTCGCTCCCAATGACTGAATTTTTTTTTCTAAAGCTTATTGACTGAAGTCATGTAGGTTGGTACAAACATCTTTGGTAGACTGAGTTGTGAGTTGGGCTGTAAAGCTGGAACATCCAAGCGTTTATCAGACAACACTAAAAGTAAACAGGTCAAAACTAAATGACAGAACAACCTTCATGGTGGCTACGGGAGTCCTGATAATAAACAATACTGGGTGAGCTGTCTAATGAGTAAATGCAGCTGAGAGCTTCCTGGTAGGAACACAGTGAAGAGATCTCCACAGATAACAGAGAGCAGCAGAGGTCTCTCTGGAGAAAACCAAACCAGAAAAAGCTACTGAGATATGGTCCAGACTGGAAGAGAATCCCTCTGTAGGCCTTCAGGAAAACAAAAACAATTTTCTCTATTTATGAGGAAATTGAACAAATGTGATAAGTGGCTACATTTGTTTGGTAGAAATGCTATTTTTTATTTGATGTGAACAAGTAAAAAGCAGCTGTGGCATTTTCATTTGAAAAGATCTGCTGTGAAACCACAGTATTTACTGTGGATATCACCAGCTCCGGTCGGCTCATGTTGTCGGCTCTGATGTAGTCAGATGCAGTAAAGCTGATCTGACGGCTCTTCACAATAGAGAAAATCACTTGAGATGGACTGAGAAAGTGACCCAGAAGCTCTTAAAAGCACACATTTTGAATAGCTGCAGTGGCTGCATTAGCCATCTGAACTCAAGCAGAAAGAGCTGCATTCCTCCCACTGAAAAGAGTCTGAAGGCAGAAAAAAACACCAACAAAAGCCAATTAAAGACAGAAGCAGCAAAGAAATGGCTCACCGTTCCTATATTCATGGACTGCAGACCTCAGGCACTCATTAAACTCCTGAGAAAAAAGCATGTTGCAAAAAAAAATACATGTTCAGTTTGGAAAATGATTCAGGTGAAGATAAGGCAAACAGAGACAAACCAAAATCAATGATCAGGGCTTACCTTGGTTCAGAAAAACAAAACTACTGTTGACCAGATGGAAGAGCTAATGGTTCAGCAGGACCAAGACCAAAAGGGATTGCTGCCATCTTGAAAAGACTTCACTTTCATGAATGTCACAGCAGATCATGCTAAATCTGTTTCAAAAACCATTGCATCACCATCAATTTAGTGCTACAGGGTTACTCATGCAGACCTTCTATAAAATTCCTGCAGGAAGTGCCCCAGGCTGCACCTGAAGTACTACAGCTAGCTTGTGTTGCTATTTGCATTAGCAGAAAATCATAGAATTATAACCAATAAATTCAAAGTTAGCGGCACTGTTGAAGTCCATGAAATAACCTCTACACAAACAGCTATGGCATGTTTTGCTTAGCTGTATAAAATATGCGGTTCACTTGTTTAATCAATACATGTGCAGTGGCCTCTAGTAGGAATGAATGCCTTCTGAGTTGTAACCTGGAGGAGAAAAAGCACCGGTGCGCCTGTTTTAGGAACTATTCAAAGTCCTACTAGTTGTCACACACACTGGTGTGTGTGAAATTTCTTCTCCACACTGACCCATCCCCTGGGCGGAGCTGCAGACACGGCCGCCCTCAGGAACCATTTGGTGGTTTAACTCCCCAGTCCAACTCCTCAAAGCTGAGTGTCAAGCAGGGAGCAGGGAGACCTTGGGTCCCATTTTTGCAAAGTCTTTGGTATGACCCGACTTGAACCGACTTGAACCCAGGTCTCCCAGTCCCAAGAGAGACACTCATACAACTAGGCCATTGAACTGGTGAGTCACATCAGAGGAGAAGTTCAGACAGGATCCGGAGTCTTGCTTCCTGATATTTGGACATCTGATCTCTGACTGGCTAACAGCAACACAACTCTACCACTGACTCTGGTCTGCAATGTTGATGTTTTATCTCCATAAATAACCGAAGCCTGGAGGAGTTCTGCTGTGTGGTGGAGTTGCTAATGCTAACAGTTAGCTTCTACTAGCCGAGACGTTCTCTGCTGTTTCCTGCTCTAAACCAACAACAGGTTTCCCCATCGTGAGTCCAGATGGGTGAGTCCATGAATGTTAGTGACAGTGTGATGTAGATCTGTCAGGATTTTCTAATCCTAGAGTTTCACTGTCTGTTTTCTATCAGAACCTACTGCAGGAGAAAGGTGTAGGAGACTATTTTCATGTTCAGCCTGCATGAAACACTCAGAGTGACCCGTTAGAATCAGAAATAATCATTAAAACATGGCTTGACAGTGAACTTGGTCTGTAAAGATAGAACCATTTACTACATGCCACACACACACACACACACACACACACACACACACACACACACACACACACACACACACACACACACACACACACACACACACACACACACACACACACACAACACACACACACACACACACACACACACACACACACACACACACACACACACACACACACACACACACACACACACACACGTTTCTCTCACTATACTGTTAGAATCAGAACTGATCATTTAAACGTTTTTTTCATTGAACCACACCTTTAAGAGGAGAGAAATCCACTTAGGTCTTGTTCCTGCTGTGACTAGCTCATCAGTCTAGTCTCCAAGCAGAGCTTGTTCTAAGAGGAAAATACTGCAGGGACAACATTAATATATCACCATCTTTTAAAAATCTAAAGTAAAAGACACAAAGAACAGGTATTTATTTGTTTACGTACCTTGAACAGATGACATATCCAGAGCAGTGTTTTTATACATCTGTTTATTTATTTATTATATTATTTGACTTCATGAGATAAATCCAGAAAAACACACAAAGCATCTAGCTTCATCAGCTTTCTAACTGGAAGTTGCCTCATCTTGGAATATTTAAGTTAATTTTGTGCCACAAAAATCCCATCAGATAGGCCACTGAACTGATTGGAGGACATTATAACAGTGCCCGTGTTTATTATCTCCTGCAGCAGACACAGGTGCAGACTGATAGCTAGTGTTTGTGGTGTTTATGGTGCAGTGTGTGTTTGGGGAGCAGGGGGCTGCTGTGGGAGCGAGTGGCACAGGTGGCACAGAGCCAGAGTCGCACCGAGGGCATCGTATCGGCATGTGGCACTCAGCCAATCACACGACCATATGCCAAGGGTAAGGACAGGGAGTTAGAGGGGGAATAAGGCCTTTCCTAACTAACACATGGGTCCGCAGGTCTCCGGTTCAGAACCATGTGTTGTCAGCATGTCTGTCTACCTCTATGTGTCTGTCTGTCTGTCTGTCTGTCTGACTGTCTGCCAACTAAACACGCATACCCAAAAAGAAAAGAAAAAGTATGAAATTGTGAAATTGGTTCTTTAACAAGCAGCTGTTTTGGTAATTTTCCTCCACTTTTCCGGGGTCAGGTCTTCGAGCAGCAGCCTGAGCAGGAAGGCCCAGACTTCCCTCTCCCCAGCCAGTTGATCCAGCTCCTCCGGGGAAATCCCGAGGCGTCCCCTGGCCAGCTGAGAGACATAGTCCCTCCAGCTTTTCCTGGAGGGACTATGTCCTCAACCGGCTCCTCTCAGTGTGGGATGAAAACCTCATTGCTCCTCCTGAATCTGAGGTTGAATTATTATGATCAGATCAGAAAAGTATAAAGTCTCATTTGTTTACGTTTATTTATTTAGCAGACGCTTTTATCCAAAGCGACTTATAATTCATAACCTATAGGGCATGTTGTGATCTGTGGGGGAAACCGGAGTACCCGGAGGAAACCCACACATGCATGGGGAGAACACGCAACTCCACGCAGAAAGGCCTCAGCAGAGTTTCGAACCTGCAACCTTCGTGCTGCGAGGCAACAGTGCTAACAACTGCGCCACCATGCAGCCCAATTTATATTTCTCTGTCAGCTCCCCCAGTAAGAGACATGCACGGATGAAGACAATTCACCCTCATACTTCTCCGTCTCCTGTGGAGAGTTGCAAAGCAATTCCCCGCCAGGGCAACAGAGGGCGTAGTGCTGTTCTGTGGTATCCTGTCATGTACCCGGTCAAAGATAATGTGTTTATATTGTGTTTTTAGACTTCTTAACACAAATAGATTTGCCCCTCATCCTCCTCCACCTCTTTATGCGCTCGCCCCCTCTAAACTCATGTTTCCCGTAACTTCAGTCCACTAATTAAATGCTTGCTGCGTACCTTTTCACTCCTCCAGTCACGGAGAAATAAAACGTTCATATTTTTAGAGTTTTTCCACGAAGTATTCTTCTTCTCCGTGTCTGCCGCTAGATATCCTCGGCTCTCTTTCTGTTTTTTAGGGCCCAATGGCGGCGCTGTAGACGACAGCAGCATCCTGACCAATCACAAGCTTGCATTCTCCATTTCAATGGATGGATGTTTAATCCTAATTTATACTTTTCCGTCTGCGTCGGGACGGACACACGCAACACCATTATCCAACCTTTTGAGGGCTCTTTGACAGGCTCGCAAGGACAGACGGAGTCGAGCTCTCTTTTCTAAACGTCTGTCCGTCGAGACGGAGAATGCAAGCTTGTGATTGGTCAGGACGCCTCTGTCGTCTACATCTCCGCTGTTGCATCCTCAAAAACATAAAGAGAGCCGAGGATATCTAGCAGAAAGGCACGGAGAACCAAATAATTAAATGAAATAAAAGATGCTAAGAATAACTGAAGACAAAGAAAAGTACAGTAATGATAATAATGCAAACTGAACAGAAAAGCAAGATAACACAAGACCTAGGGAGCAGGGACAAATGAAACCTAGACAGCAAGAGAAATAACTGATGGAATAATGCAGGAAATGGGAGGAAAAAGGACATCAATGAGGGGAAACTGATAACTGAACTCTTGGGGCTAAACTGAGGGATGAGCTAAACATGAGGACAGATGATGACTAAATAACTAACAGGAGCGGGGGTGTGGGCAAGTGCTCAGAGAAACACAGGGGCCAAAGGTCACATAAACAGGGACCTGACAATACCAAAAATACACAAATGGAGAAAAGAAAAATGAAATGAAATAAAACTAAGGAGCTGGCAACTGGGAATGGCTGGACTGATAACTCTACCAGGGAGTGGACAAAGAAAACTGAGTGACAAATAAATGCATTTCAAGGGACCAGTTGGCCTAATAGGAGAGAGGGATATGGAAGGCACTGGGAAGACGGGGGACACAATAACCACTGGTGGCAGCAGTAGAAAAATCCCAGAATCAAATATCAAAGGAAACAAATCATTAATGCTTTCAGAACTTTTTTTCATTTAGGCTTTGTTTGGGTTTTAAAACCAATGAAATGGTGGAATTTGTTGTGTGAATTTGCACATCCTGGGTTAGATATGAACACATACCAAATTATTTCTTTTAAGTCTTAAAATGTTAAGCCAGAAACAAACATACATCTTAATTGTGACTTACATTTTTTTAAAGGTGTGGAACATTCGTTTAATCAATACATTTGCAGTGGTGTCTAGTAGGAATGAATGCCTTATGAGTCGTTCTTGGAGGGAGGTGGGGTTATACTGGTGCATTTCCTGGCTAACAGCAACACGACTCTACCACTGACAGTCTGCTCTGCATCGTTGATCTTTTATCTCCACCAATAACACAAGCCTGCAGGAGTTCAGCTGTGTGGTGGAGTTGCTAATGCTAAGAGTTAGCTTCTACTAGCTGAGACGTTCTCTGCTGTGTCTTGGACTAAACCAACAACAGCCTTCCCCATCGTGAGCAGTGATGGGAATAACGCCGTTTAAAATAGCGGCGTTACTAACGGCGTTCTTTTTTTGGGTAACGGAATAATCTAATTAATTACTTTTCCCACTGTTGTAACGCCATTACCGTTACTGGGGATGGAAGGTTGTGCGTTACTATGTGCTTGTCAAACGTTGAGCAACAGCGTGAGGCTTTCTGACCACCACACTTCATCTGCATCCAGGGAGAGAGAGGTGTCGGTAAAGCACTTACAAACATGATGATGATTGGCCGGGTGGGCGGAGATCCTCAGTGTTCTCACTGTCTCAGTCACTGCATGCAGACACAACAGAGCAGTGATGGGAATAACTCTGTTTAAAATAACTGCATTACTAAAAAAATTTTTTTTAAGTAACAAGCAAACTAATTCATTACGTTTTCTTTTATCAAAACGTTGTTTATGTTACTGATAAGAAAAAGCATGCGTTAAGCAGCGCGGTGTGTTGAAGCCATCATCAGCTGATCAGAAGCTAAAGAGGCAGATGTTTTCATCCAAGAGCATCATGGCCCATGAAGAATGAGGAAGATGAGATGAATAGTCTACAGCTGCAGGTGTGAATCTGCAGCCGTGCCCTTCTTAGCGTGACAGCGGGACGTCCCAAAGCTCACTTGTTCACCGGTCAGACGCCACGATCTTCTACCTTCCTAGATCATCCAGCTGTGCCCTTTTTCTGATCATGTCTTTAGTCCCGCTGTAACACTGGTTACATCAGTCTCAAACGTCATGGAGCTCAGGTGTTATTAGAACTACCCGTGTGTGTTTACCACCCAGCTTCAGCTCTTCTGTGGTTGGGTCTGACCCAAGTTAGTAAATGTAAGTCCTCCATCAAATTTGTGCCTCTTCTAGTGTCATTTTAAAGGATTTTATTTATTTATTTATTTATTTAACCATTACTAGATTAGCAGCAACAGAAATGCTACTAAAAACAATTATGTGAAGCTGGAAAAATTAAAATGATGTGCAAATTTACATTTATTTCTGTAATTTAACTAGACTGAGAGACCATTTAAAGGCTCAGGAACCTTTACAGGTGCTTATATTTGCAATTTTAAATTTTATCTGATTGGGGTCTTGTTAAATATCACACAGTGACCCTTTAATAGTCTAGATAAGTGTAATGTTCCTGTTAGTAGTTCCTCCTGTTAAGTGCTTATTTATTTAAATTATTCAGGTTTATAAAAACATTTGGACATACATTTTATTATGTTCCAGTCATTAGTCATTTATATTTCACTATTGTAGTAATTTATAGTAAATTACGTAAGTTTAATTAAGAGGGGAACCCATTTTTCTAGCATTCTTCAATGAAAAAAGCAACTAAGTTATTTTTCTTGGTAATTAGTTACTTTTATAATCTCGTAACTCAGTCAGTGACTGAGTGACTTTTTTGACAAAGTAATTAGTAACTATAACTAATTACTTTTTAAAAGTAACGTTCCCAACACTGGTCGTTAGTCAAGATGGGTGAGTCCATGAATGATAGTGACAGTGTGATGTAGATCTGTCAGGACTTTCTAATCCTAGAGTTTCACCATCTGTTTTCTATCAGAAGCTAATGCAGGAGATAGGTGTAGGAGACTATTTTCATGTCGCACATACACACACACACACACACACACACACACACACACACACACACACACACACACACACACACACACACACACACACACACACACACACACACACACAAACAATTCCGCACGTGAATTTTTGCACAAATGTCCACAAATACAGTGCCAGCTTGTGTCATTATCATATTCATCAATTATGTAAACTGTTATCTAAACACCCTGTAATGCAAACACACACACACACACACACACACACACACACACACACACACACACACACACACACACACACACACACACACACCCTCCAAAAACACTTGCATTTTAATGAACTGCCGTGGGGCTAGACATGACCTCCACATTCTCTCCAAACACACACACACACACACACACACACACACACACACACACACACACACACACACACACACACACACACACACACACACACACACACACACACACACACACACATGTGTTTGACAATGCATAGCTCAGGGCAGACATGTTGTATGTGTTATCACACAAACAAAGAATATTTATGACAGAATGCATGAGATTTGATTTAAATAATGAAACTCTTTTTAGTAAATAGTCAGTTACTTACTAACATCTACTGTGTGGGATGAAGACACTGGTGCTGTGAGGTGAATGAATAAATATTTGCAAATAGGATTTTAATTAAACCTATAAAACTTTAGCTGTGGTTACTTAGATACATTTTCAAAAGTTTTGTGGAGATATTTTCTTCTTGATTTTATCCATGCCCATGATGCCAGTTTGACGAGGATGCAGCACAGCTACTCAGATGTGGTTTGTCCCACTTGGCATGTGTCAGGTCAAGGTAGAAAAGTGTCAGTTAAAATCTGTTGTCAAGTTCACACCAATTCCAACAAAATTATTTGACCTTTCATGTACCATCTGCAGGCAGCAAAGCTTCACGCTCTGGCTCACAGAGTGGATACAGAAACTTTCAGTAGTAAAGATTAAACTTGGCCTGAGTCAAGAAGGGCAGCAATGAAGGCTTTTCTCTCTAACAAAACCAGAGTCCTGTCCTGCTAAACAGGCATTGCTCTGCCGAAGACTGGAGAAAAGTCATTTTCTCAACCTAGTCTCTCGTTTGGTTCTTAGAGGCATCCAGAAAAATGATTGACTGGAGTATTTCCGGAACTGCGCTGCTCTGGGAGGCTGCATGTTGGAGTAGCTCTGTTGACTATATGTAGGTTTTGTCTTTTTTGGACATTTTTTCTTCTAGTTTCTCAAGAAAAACTGTATTTTTTGGACATTTTACTTTTCTGTTTCTGGTGCTGTGAAGCGTAGAGGATTTTTACTGTTATTTTTTTCACTTTTCTCACTTTTTGAGCATTTGTCATGATGTGTAACCATGGCAACAAGCTGGTTTACAATCGGGAGCAGCTGATTAACATTGGAAAGGCTGAAATAATACCTCAACTGAAGCCTCAAATTCCAAATGAGCTAAAACGCAAGAAGCGTGGGTGCAGAGTAACAGAGAAACAGAGACAGAGAAAGAGGAAATTCAAACCATCTCTTCCATCGATCATAATGGGCAATGTGAGATCACTGGCCAACAAGATGGATGAACTCCAAGCCCTTTCAATGACTCAGCCAGAGTAACGGCAGTGCAGTGTCATGTGTTTCACTGAGACGTGGCTGCAGGACCATATCCCCGATTCCAGCGTCTCTCTGCCAGGATTCCTGACTGTACGAGCAGACAGAGATCTGAAGAGGGGCAGGAAAAGAAAAGGAGGTGGAGTGGCAGTACTTGTCAACAACAGATGGTGCCATCCAGGTCATGTTTCAGTGAAATGTCATCTCTGCAGCCCAGATGTTAAACTCTTGGTAGTAAGTTGTCGCCCATATTATTTGTCAAGAGAGTTCACCAGTGGTTTCATTGCTGAAAGTGCATGAGATGCCATCAGTTCCGTTGTCGCTAAGCTACAAACCCAGCACCCCAATGCATTTGTGGCTAGATCTGGTGATTTTAATCATGCCTCGCTCTCTGCTACACTTCCAACATTTCAACAGTTTGTCAGCTGCTCCACCAGAGAAAACAAGACATTGGATTTGTGTTATGCAAATGTAAAGAATGCATACATTTCCAAAACTAGACCTCCTCTGGGACAATCAGATCACAATCTTGTTTTTCTCTGCTTAGAATACAAACCACTTGTTCAGAGGCAACCTGTGACAAGGACTGTGAGAAAATGGTCACAGGATGCTGAAGAAGCCCTGCAGGGTTGTTTTGAGACCACAGATTGGATGACTCTCTGCCAAGGATATGAAGAGGACATCAATGCTATGACTGGATGTGTCACTAACTATATAAACTTCTGTGTGGACAACATCATACCCACCAGAACAGTGAGATGCTTCGCTAATAACAACCCTGGATCACCAGTGAACTGAAGAATCTCCTAAATGAGAAAAAAGAGCCTTCAAGGAGGGAGACAGGGAATTATTGAGGAGTATACAGAAGCAACTGAAGATCAAGATCAGAGACAGCAAGGAGGCATACAGGAAGAAGCTGGAGAACAAACTACAGAGGAAAAATATCAGAGATGTCTGGCCAGGGATGAAGAAGATCACAGGCTTCAAGCAGAGGAAGGATTGCACAGATGGCAGCCTGTATAAAAGGAACAAACCCAGCATCCTCCTCGCCTGTCCCCAGCCAATCAGAGATCCCATCCTCATCCCACATTTTCCTATCACACGCCAGCTCTTTTGTCCTCTAACGCAGTCATGGACTCTTCTGGTTCTATAAACCTGTCTTCAACCAAGTCAGGAGATGTTGCTGCCCCATTTAACTCCCCTTCCCACCTATCTGTCTCTAGAAGTCAGGTGAAGAGGCAGCTGGAGAGACTGAACAGGAACAAGGCTGCAAGTCCAGATGGTGTCAGCACCAGAGTACTGAAGGCCTGTGCAGAGCAGCTCTGTGGGATTCTGCAGCACCTCTTCAACCTCAGCCTGACCCAGGAGAAGGTTCCAGTCCTGTGGAAGACATCTTGCCTTGTTCCAGTTCCAAAGAAAACTCGTCCATCAGTCAATGACAACTACAGACCGGTTGCCCTGACATCCCACATCATGAAGGTCCTGGAGAGACTCCTGTTGGTGCACCTGAATAAGCAAACTAGAACATATCAGGACCCGCTGCAGTTTGCTTATCACCATGGAGTTGGAGTTGAAGATGCCATCATCCAGCTGCTTCAACCAACCCACTGTCATCTGGACAAAGCAGGCAGCACTGTGAGGGTCGTGTTCTTTGATTTCTCTAGTGCATTTAACACAATTCAGCTTGATGTACTTTGCCAGAAACTCCAGAAGACACAGGTGGGGGCCTCAACCATCGCCTGGATTAAAGACTACCTGACAAACAGACCACAGTTTGTGAGACTGAAGAACTGCACATTAAACCAGGTGATCAATAACATTGGAGCACCACAGGGGACTGTACTCTCACCATTCCTTTTCATCCTGTACACCTCAGACTTCCAGTACAAATCAGAGACCTGTCATCTACAGAAATACTCAGATGACTCTGCAGTTGTTGGGTGTATCAGAGATGGACAGGAAGCTGAGTACAGAGAGCTGGTGGAGCGCTTTGTGGCATGGTGTGGAAACAATCATCTGACCTTGAATGTGAACAAAACAAAGGAGATGATTTTAGACTTCAGAAGAAACAGGGTGGAGTCAAACACTTTTTCCATCATGGGAGAAGAAGTGGAGGTGGTTGAGGAACTCAAATACCTTGGAGTTCACCTGGACAACAGACTGGACTGGAGAAAGAACAGCGAAGCCATTTACAAGAAGGGACAGAGCAGACTGCACTTCTTGAGGACGCTTAGGTCCTTCAATGTCTGTAGCAAGATGCTGCAGATCTTCTACAAGTCTGTTCTTGAGAGTGTAATCTCTTCAGCCATCGTCTGTTGGGGTAGCAGCATCAGAAGCAGGGACCTGAAAAGGCTCAACAGCCAAATAAAAAAGGCTGGTTCTGTTCTGGGGACGACTGTGGAACCACTGGAGAAGATAATGCAAAGAAGGATTCTCCAGAGAATCAAGAAAATTATGGACAACCCTGAGCATTCTCTTCACAAGACTGTCCGACAACGGAAGAGTGTCTTCAGTCAGAGGCTTCTTCAGTTTGGCTGCAACACTGACCACTACTGGAGATCCTGCCTGCCAACAGCCATTGTAATATACAATAATTCTTTGATGACTTGATTATTCTTTTTAGTCTGAGCTACTACAGCAATCAGTTTCCCTCTGGGATTAATAAAGTATTTTTGAATTGAATTGATTTGAAGTAAAGGTGAGCACTTCCATCAGTTGTGTCCCGCCCACAGTAAACAATCCAGAACCACTCAGGGAGTGTGTGGTTATGTGTTGTGTGTGTGTGTGTGTGTGTGTGTGTGTGTGTGTGTGTGTGTGTGTGTGAGCGTGTGGAGGAGATGGGGATCTCAGCCAAGGAAGTGGACTCACTCAGAAATTAGCCTCAGAATAACCATGCATAAAGAAAGTTACCTAAACACCCTCCCAGAGGAACTCCTACAATCCAGCAGCAACTTTGTGATGAACACTGACTTCTCCAGCTAGATGCAACTCTTTGCCATGAAACTCCTCAGACTTTCAGGTTGTTGGGAACCCCGTGCTTGGCTGTCCCTCACAGGGTGATGGGGTAGGCCCTTGGGGCCCAGGGTTCCTCAGTCTGGGCTGGTCTGTATTGGTGGGAGTGAAAGCGTGCTGGGCTCCAGGCTTGGCAGCCCCATATGGGTTCTCTTTGGCTGGGGGCTGGTGCCCTGACGTCCCCTGGCTGGCTCCCCTTCTTCTCTGGCTTTGCAGCTGAACCACATGAGACAATCCTGACCAATGCCCACTCCCCTAGTTGTGCATAAGAATCTTGACCTTGGACCTGAACATTTAGAGTGAGAGCAGAAGAGGCCAAAGACTGATGTAAAATGTGAGCATGGAAAATTGTGGAAACTCTCAGTTGTCCATGTTGTTTATCAAATCAAATCACATTTATTTGTATAGCACTTTAAATGCAACAATGTTGCCTCAAGACACATAAAAACATAGACACATAAAAACAACAAAAAATAAGCAGTTAAGTAAAACAAAAAACAATACATCAAAAATCAGACATAAGAAAGGACTACCAAGTAAACTAGGAGTACTAAAACTGTCGACTATTAATAAGTCTTCAGTAGCTTTTTAAAAATGGCAACAGATGATGCCTGCCTAATGAAGATGGGCAACACATTCCACAACGTTGGTGCTGCAACTGAGAAAGACCTAAAGCCTCTTCTCTGTATCCTTGCCCTATGGACACTTAATCTATGTTGGTCAGCTGACCTCAATCTACGAGACGGAACATATGACATCAGAAGTTCAGATAAATAGCAGGAGCAAGGCCATTTTAACCAACATCTTAAATTGCACTCAGAACGTAACTGTATTGGAATGTTTATTATGTGAAGTGCCTTGAGACGACTCTTGTCGTGATTTGGCGCTATATAAATACACTTGAATTGAACTGAACTGGGATCCAATGCAGAGAGGCAAGAACTGGAGTAATGTGATCAAATCGACACGTGTCAGTCAAAAGACAGGCTGCAGCATTTTGAGCTAGCTGCTGCCTAGCAATACATCCATGATTAACACCCAAGTAAAGTATACTGCAGTAGTCTAAACAAGATGTTATAAATGCATGGATAAGCTTCTCAAAATTATTCCTACTCAATGAGGTCTTCAACTTACAAAGATTCCTTAGGTGAAGAAAGCAAACTCAAACCACATTATTGACTTGATCATCAAAATTAGGCTGGGAATCTGTCTTAACACCCGAATTAGACACAACATCCTTAGCATCATATGAGAATATTCATCAAAGACTGAGTAACTAGGAGTACCACTCGGTGCAAACATAATCCATTCAGTCTTAATCTTGTTAATCTGCAGAAAATTACAACCCATCCAATCATTAACCTCACAAAGACACATTAGAGCTACTTCCTCAACTTTAATAGGAGTGTAGACGAGACAATCATCAGCATAGAAATAAAAGTCAAGCTCATATTTCCTAAAAATGGCCCCACTGGAAGAAAATATAGACTGAAAAGCAGAGGACCAAGTACAGCACCCTGTGGTACCCCACAGTTCTGGGGAGCATCACTCCAGCAGAAGTTACCAATCCTAACAGTCACATACCTGTCAGACAAGTGGGAACTCATCCAGGAGAGCGCTGAACCAGAGAGACTTTTAGAAATTTTAATTATGTGTTTCTCTGAAACTGGCTGTGTAAATGTTTTAATTTCCATTTGACACGAGCAATACCGTTACACGCAGAGGAGATAGAAGAGACAATTATTGAAAATGTCAGCGCCTTGGGCTTCCTGACAGGGTTGCGGAAGGCGCATTATAAATAAAGCTTTGATTGATTGATTGATTGATTGATTGATTGATTGATTGATTGATTGATTGAAACAAAGAACAAGCTGGAGCACAATACTCAGTTGAAATTTTTGATCAGAGGTGCATACTAAAGTTTCAAAGTGTCTTTGTCAGAGTTGTGTATGCGGGTGAAGACTGGTTGTGTTGCAAAGCTCCTTGGGGGGTTGTTGAACCCTAGAAGATGCTCTATTAATACAGGCCATTACCTTGTTTTAACCATCTTCTTGGTTCTGGTTTTCATTGTCTGACCAGGACCAGATCAGGTGCTGTGAGGGAGTATTCTGATTGGTTAAGACACTGCCATGGCCAGCCCTTTCTGAGAGTCGACCCATAGCTAACATAGTTTATCTTAAGAATCAGTAAACTAGAGCCATGAAAAGAGTTCTAACAGCCAGCTCAAAGCAGCACCACCCACAGGCCATTTGCCTGGCACCCACACAACGTTTGGAGCCAAAAGTCGATGGGCAATTTAGACAACCATTATTCCTGGCAATACTTGTCTATAACACTCTTCTGGCTCATTGTGTTACAGACATTGATTTTGTCTGAGTTGCCATTCCAGCTGCTGCTGGGGGCGTTACTGTCTGTGACAGCGCCAAATCCAAGCCACTGAGACAATAAAAGACCAGCAGAATGTGAGTTTTCCTGGTCTTCCGCTCCTTTGTGCCATTTCATGCTCATTAGAGACTCCAGGGAAGTCACAGTGTCCACGTCCAGCTCCAAAAGCCAGAACACGTAAGAACAGTGAATGTCCACACAAAGACAGCCTGATGAAGCGACAACGGCTGGGACACAGCTTTAATTGGCCTGCCCAGTTTGCTGACTAATGAGTGAATTACTGCATCTTCCTGATTAAAACCAAATTGGGTCCTTGAAAAGCAGAAAGACAGAAGTGAGGTCTTTCTTTCTTTATGTTTTTTCTTTCAATCTGATATCCTCTCCACTGGACAGATACTCATCACACCAGGTACCAAACACACACCGTCACACACCGATGGCAGAAACAATGTGTAGTCCATGAGACAATAGCTGCTGAATAATTGGCCAAGAAGACACTGACAATGACATTAGCAGCACAGAGCAGAGGGAGGAAGAACAGATGAGCAGAGTCATGATTTAGTAAAGGCAAAGAGCAGAAGCAAAGATTTCTTATTGAGTCAGCATTCTTCGAGGCTGGCGAGTTACTGAAGAAGGCTGATCTGAAACAAAAGATTCAGCTTTTATTGCTCATTACTCGCTCAAATACAGAGAAAAACAAACTGATTAACCAAGTACTGAGACCAAGCTGTGTTTAGTATCTTTGTGTTATTGCTGAGATCAAAATAAAGTCTGGCACCACAGTGGGGCTATGGGTAAAAGTCACGAGCAACGACCTCTAAATGACCTCAGGTCAGCTGGTCCGAGTGAGGCCAAAGTGAATCACTGTCAGCCTGAAACTACTTCAATGTAAAAACATGTAAAATCGGTATCAGTTTCACATTCCACAGTAAATCTGGAATAAATCTGATATTCCCGTCAGAAGTGCCCCAGGCTGCACCTGCAGTGCTGCTCGTAAATAATCATAAAATTCTGTGTAAAACCTGTTATACCATTATACAAACTGCTACAGGAGATATCTCAAGCTGGCGACTGATTATACATAACTCGCCTTTCTGTGATGTAGGTCTATGTTGCCTTTATAAAGACCCTAAAGGTTAAAACCCTTTCCATCCATATTCTGTCAGTGTTTGGTTCTAAGAATAACATCTAAAACAAGCTATTTCAATAAGTCCTCATTTGTGATGTCACAAATGGGGAATGCCCCACCCCCACCTCTTCAGGCATGAGAAGCAGTGGCTCTTCTTCAAACATGTGCAGTCATGCAAAACATGCAAGCCACCATTTTGCAAGATGCTTCTTGTTTGGGAACTTTTCCTTTGATGTTTACAAGTTTTGCTTTATTGTTTACTGTGAACAAAATAATCACGAACAAGAGCAGACACACAAATAACAGCAAACACAAAACACAACACAAAATTATCTGATCTCTGCAATCGTTGTGGTTGAGCCAGATGTTTTCATTAACAGCACATCTGATGTCATTCTAGGTGATATACCTTCAGTCTGGAATCAGCTGGTTGACCTAGCTTACCTACATAAATCAGCTTTGTGTCAGTTATTTGAATCACGTTATTTTTCAGCTGATTGCTGAAGTTGAGGTTTTATACCGAAGCTAGAGTTGGAATATTGTTGTTTTGATGTTGTGTGTTAACATTTGTAAATTAATGGTGGGCGGAGCTTGTCTGCAAAGAACATGTAAGCCTTGTGGACTGACTGCATATAGTGTTAAAACAGCAGGAAGTGGCTGAACGGTGCGGCAGAAACAGACCGGTGTAGAGTTCTGAGAACGAGGCATATGCTACACCTGAGATCCAGTTATCTGGGAGGGATCAGCTGTCTTGTGATGAACTGAAATTACTCAGATGTCACTTTGGAGGGATAGTCTCAAGTGCACCAGACATATGAATATTTATCTGCTAAGGAAGTTCTAAACCTTGTTTTGGCTGAATATCTACACTAAATTCCGTTTTTGTTCCATCGGGATCCAGACATGATCATCCAGGTAAACACGGACAGAAGGTGAAGCACCTGGTCAGAACAAAGGCAGAGGTGAAAGGTCTGACCTTCATCACCTCCCGAGCTCTGGTCCAGATGTCTTTGTTAAGATTTTTTACTGTTCCGCTGATAAATAATTAACAGAAAGGTGTCTGTGTGGCTGAATGTATCTGAACTGAGATGCATCTATGCCTCATATCAAAGCTTCTTTCTTAGGATAAAGTTCTCTATCCATTATACTTTTGTAGAAAGGGACATGTGAACCACAGCCTCAGCAATGCTCTCCTCCATTGGTAGGAAAAGCTACATTGGTCTTTCCATTTTCCCTTTAGCATTTGTCTCTTGTGATCTATGAAAATGGAGAAAAGTGTGGAAGTTCACACACAAACACAGAAACAACCCTGGTACTGCAGCGCCTGAAGCCACAGAGCAGTGTGTGTGTGTGTGTGTGTGTGTGTGTGTGTGTGTGTGTGTGTGTGGGATGAATGCCAGCCTTGGCATGGCTGGATGCCTGTCTGGAGGTCTCCTGAGAAGGGACCAGGGGCACAACAAATTGGCACACTACACTTTTAAATCCCACCTGTGTGTGTTTGTGTGGAGAGCCAGCTAATATCAATGTCTGTCTGTACACGTGTGTGTGTGTGTTTCTGCAAACTGAAGGCAAACATATAACATTTTTCTGGGAACCTTCTGGCTGAGCGCAGCATCAGCTGTGCTTATGATGAAGGACAAGGCTCCTTTTTCTCATTTTTGTTCTTCTCAGGATTGTTTTCTAGTCTCTTTACCTTCACCCCTTCAGATGTTCTTCTGGCTTCCTTTGAGCTCACATTTATTTTTCGTTAATCTAACAATTTGCATATTTCCGCCCAAGCTGAAGCCCCTATCTCATAAACAAGCGACACCTTAAAGGAAAATGCTGGCAGTAATCCGCATTTATTATGCCCAAAAATCCTAAAAACTAAAAACAGGGCCTGTAAGGTGTCTGCAACCCTCCATATTTTCCTGTTTCTCCTTGTCTTTCTGTGGCTCTCTGAAGCCTGTTTATTCCAGCTGAACTTGTAAATATTTTAAACAGGTAAGAACTACAGCGGCAGGGTGTAAACGACTGAAGGTAAATGTTTTTTAAACAGAAAGGATATTTCCACCAGACAGAGTTTTAGGCAAGTGAGTCACAGCAGGTAAACTACTGCAAACAAGACCGAATGACAACAAAAGGCTTCATGCAGGAAAGGTGGAACAATAGTTTTTTTGTTTTGTTGTCAGAGTCCAGACTGTAATAAAGTGATAGTTGTGTGTGACCTATTTAGATAAAGTCGTGAATTATCTTTAAATCAGCTGAAAAACTTCAAGCACCAGAGACATTTTTTTAAAATCCGAGAAACAACTAAAGATAACTTTTCAAACTAACAGAGATTAGCTGGGACCAGATTGGTGTGCTAACAGCTAGTCTTTACTCATATCTGAAGTTTATTAAAATCCTTAAAGCAGAAACTGATTGATGAATGTCATCCCTGCTGCTCGTTCTGCATTTCAGGTACTTGATGTTTGCAGCAGCTCGATCCAAACCTGTCCATTAAACAAATCCATTCCACGCAGTAAAAGATCTGCGGTGATGCTTGAAGATTTTTGTTTCAAATGTCCATATTCCATAAACCCAAATTTTTAACCCTTCATGTCCAGAATGAGAATGTTAGAAAAATAACTACCACCTGTAATGATGATGAGGTGATAAAGGAACATCTTTCCTGCTCTCTGGTGTGACAAGTGGGCCAGAATCTCCTCGACTTTCTCAAAAACACAAACATCAGAGTCAAATTACTTCAACCAATGTTGTACACAGGTTAAACACGAACATTTGTGCTCCATTTAGTCCTTGAGACAGAGAGAACAAACATTCTAAACTATCACACTCACACAGTATGTACAGTTTAACATGGCTCTGTTCTAGCTATTTATTTTACCATTTAAGAAGAAATGCTTTTAACCACAAACTTCTGAGAAACCCAAGAAAAGATCTTAAAACATTGTTGATGCACACAAGGGGACAAATGCTAACAGCAGAGTGAAGTACAGGAGAACAGAGAACAGGGACGGATAGCTCAGGCAGAGACACGGAGACGTTCAAACAAGCAGACTCACGGATTATGTGTGGGCTCAAAGGAGGGGCATGTCATTGATGTCCCAAAGGACAACACACACACACACACACACACACACACACACACACACACACACACACACACACACACACACACACACACACGCACGCACGCACGCACGCACGCACGCACACACACACACATGAATAGAGTCATTAGGTGTGAATCTCCAAACTTGAACTCTAATCAGTAGCAAGGACCGTTTTTCTGTATTTATTTTGCATCCAGTCAGCACCTCTACAGGTGAGCAAAGAGGTGAATTAATCACATCAAAGCAGCACGTTACCTCTGAGGTTCATCATTTTATCCCATGAGTGACTTATTATTCATCAACTCCATAATAGATTAACTCACTTAGTGATGCTGTGGAAACACTAAAACCCCAAGAGTGCTAAAAAATTCAAAGAAAACTAAAATTGATTAGCTAGTCAGAATTAGTCTGAAAATGGATGAGAACACAAATATGTTTTCTCCCCAGGTCTTACATCATTAACTCCTGTTGATACGACCGTTACTGTAAAACAGCCCCCAGACCACGAGTATTGGTTTTTCACAGCCGAGCACCACAGATCACCAAACTAACCTCCTGACAAGTCATGCTCTAATCATAAATGTGTTCATGCAGTCTTTTACTGTAACTGACTGAACAAACTCACCTCTGCAGGACTCTGATTACAAGCTTTGAAAATACTTTTTAAAACCCAGATTTGTTTTGTGTTTGTACACTCAAAAAATGAATCATTGATTTACTTTTGGCCAACAGAATCAATTTAATTGAGTTGGTTTTGGCTCAGATAATAAGGGACTCACAATTAGACGCAACATTTAATCCTCTCACAATGACTTTAGTGGTTTTAGTGAAGTTTTATTGTGCACCCTTACCAGAGGAAACACTGGACAGTTTTGTCCTGGTGGAAGCTGAAACTCTTGATAAAGGTTTCTCCTCTGTGAGGCCCACCACGTCTTTTAGATCCAGTTCCCACTTCAGTTTTAAGCCATTTCATGGACATTTTTGAGATGAGATCATAACCATGATGAACCGTTCTCTTCAGACAGGCTTTTTCCTGCCACCTTTAAAGGGGAGGTAGCGAGGCCCCTGTTGAAGAAGAGAAACGTAGATTTTAGCGATTTTAACAACTTCAGACCGATATCTAACTTACCATTTTTGAGTAGAATTTTAGAAAAGCTGGTTTTAATCCAGCTTAGTGATTTTATTAATGCACATAATGTCCTTGAGTCATTTCAGTCTGGTTTTAGCATAAACCACAGCACTGAGAGAGCCCTTTTAAGAGTTTTAAATGACCTGAGAATAGATTATGATGCACAGAAGGTGAAAGTTCTGGTTCTACTGGATCTAAGCACCGCCTTTGATACAGTGGACCACGATATTATTTTAACCCAGTTAAAAGACGACCTCTCTGGTTCTGTAAATTGTTTACTTCTTATCTCACAGACAGGACTTTTATGGTACGTTTAGATATTTTAATGCCTGTTTTAATGTGGTGTGCCCCAGGGCTTGATTTTAGGCCCAGTGCTTTTTAATCTGCTCCCACTTGGTGGTGTCATCGGGCGACACAGAGTAAAGTTTCACAGTTATGCTGACGATACACAGCTGTACATCTCGGTGTCTCCCGATGACGTACGGCCATTGGATGCCCTTTTTAATTGCATTTCAGACATTGAATCCTGGATTGCAGAAAACTTTCTCCAGCTTAACCAAGACAAAACAGAAGTTTTAGTCATCGGTCCTGAGGCCCAGAGAGGGAGGCATTTAGCAAAGCCACAGTCACTAACTTTTAATCCGTCTTCTCAAATGAAGAACCTGGGTGTGATGTTTGACTCTGAGCTAACTTTTCTCCCTCACATTAAAAACACTACAAAAATAGGTTTTTATCACCTGAAGAACATTGGCAGAGTCCACCCCGTCCCTTCCCTGGCCAATACAGAGACGCTGATGCATGCTTTTATCACCAGTAGAATTGATTACTGTAATGTCCTGCTTTCTGCCTTCCCAAAAAGAGTACCTCAGGCTTAAAAATTCTTCAAAATTCAGCAGCACGTGTTCTAACAAAGACCAGGAGGGAGGAGCACATTACACCACAAGCTGCATTGGCTCCCTGTACATTTCAGGATCGATTTTATGGTTATTCTAATGGTATCCAAATAGTCGTGGGCCTTCTTATCCCTCAGAACTTCTTCTGAAATAATCTTTACGGTCCCTGCGCTTCTCTGGCTCCTCCTTGTCACACTAAAAATCAGGACACACTCCCAAGGTGAGGTGTCCTTCCAGTTTTACGGCCTTCACATCTGGAACGGTCTGTCAGAGGATCTCAGAGAAGGTTCATGTTTTTAAGGTCAGGCTCAAAATCACCTTTTTAGTGTAGCTTTTAGCTTAATTTGCTTAAAAAGCATCGTGAGAATCATGTTCTTCGACTTCTCAAGTGCCTTCAACGCCATCCAGCCGTGTCTACTGCAGCAGAAGATGAGGAGTGCAGGAGTGGATGAACATCTGACTGCATGGATCATCAACTACCTCACCAACAGGCCATGGTACATGAGGCTGCACAACTGTACGTCTGAGGTGGTTGTGTGCAGTACTGGAGCTCCACAGGGTACGGTGCTCTCATCCTTTCCTTTTACCTTCTACACCTTGGACTTCATCTACAACACCAGCAGCTGTCACCTCCAGAAGTTCAGTGATCCTGAGCAGGCTGAGGTCCTTTGGAGTTAATTCCCAGATTCTGAAATCATTTTATCACTCCGTGGTTGGATCTGTTATCCACTCTGCTGTGGTCTGTTGGGGTGCAGGCAGCTCTGACCGAAACAGGAAGAGACTGAACAGGCTAGTTCCCAAAGCTAGCTCGGTTCTGAGCTGCCCACTGGATTCAGTTCAGGAGATGTGTGAAAGGAGGATGCTGGGGAAGATGACCACCATCTTAAAAAAAAACCTCCCACCCACTGCATTCCACTGTGGTGACCATGGACAGCTCCTTCAGAGGCAGACTGAGACATCTCAGAAGTAAAACAGAACGCTACCGTAGGTCATTCATCCCCTCTGCAGTAAGAGTGCAGAACTCCACAGTTTAACTGGTACTGGCATTATCCTGGTTCACAATACCACCAGTACTATATTCAGTATGTGTTCAACACTCGTTCAATACCAGAGTTACATAGTATGTCCGTGTCTCTTGCATAGTGTTTTCTTTTTTATTTGTGGTTTTCAGTGGTCAGAGGTTACAACTCTAGTTTACTGCCTACATGTACCTTAGTTATTATTTTTATTTTCATTTTAATTATTCCCTTAAGTGTTGGTGCTGCTGCAACAAGTTAATTTCCCCACTGTGGGATCAATAAAGTCTATTCTATTCTATTTAGGTTTTACCAGTGTTAGGGCCCACTGTGGGGCCCGACTGCCCTGGGAGAGGCGGTTGGCTGCGGCTGCCTGGGTACTTCTCGTGCCTCCTTTTGGTGCCATGTGGTGGTGCCCGGGATACTGCTGCCAGCCCGCTGCTCCCGGTGCAGTTGGCTCCTTTCTATGGCGTTACTATCTTCTTTGTCACATATTGCACATGTCCTTTCACTTTAGCTTCAATTCAATTAAATTCAAAAATTCTTTATTAATCCCAGAGGGAAATTGACTGAATGTGTGTGTGTGTGTGTGTGTGTGTGTGTGTGTGTGTGTGTGTGTGTGTGTGTGTGTGTGTGTAATTGCAAGGGATGGGGATGATGGTGGGAGGAGAGAGATAAAGAAGAGATGTTGGATGTTGATCTGTGGGGGAGGGGTGGGAGATTGACTGTTGTGTGGTTGTTTTTAATATCGTACAACACTTTGAGTTGCACTTGTTGCATGAAAAGCACCAAGTAACCAGATCAATGAGATTGACAAGATCATCAATCTACAGGATTATGTTGGTGAAACCAAGAAACTATTGATGAAAACAATCAAAATGACTTCAGATAAACAAAAATGATCATGCCAAATGAAATTAGTTAATCCTTTGATGCATAATGGTCACTACAGTGGACAGGTACTCAAAATTGTTATTTATTTGTTTTTGCTATTAAGCACAGATGTTGAAGACTTTATTGCATTTGTGCCCCTCCATTTGGACTTCAGTAAGCCAAGCCAACATATTTCATGCTCAGAATGCACGCTGTCCACTGAGGTGGACATGTAGCAAATTATATGCAAATTATTAAATGTTACAAAAAATATCTGTTGAAATTTGTTTCATTCACACCTAAAGACGAATGAAATAAATTGTTAAAAAAATCATGGCTGAAGATTTCATAATTCATGCATCAAAGGGTTAATGTTTATGGATATTTTCAACCTATCTTGCTTTCATTATTTCAACAAAAAGTTATAATAGAACAAAAATAATGTATTTTGAAAATTATGTAAGAGAAACAGGGTATCAACCAGACATGCTTAGTCTGTGGAAGGACACAGGCATCCTGTCTAGAAGTCAAACCCACAACCTTCTTGGTGCACGGCATCAAAAGGCCTGCCACCATCAACTACTGTACATCCTGTAGCCTATGTCTTAAATACAAAAACACACTGTCTTTGCCTTTTCACTGAATTATACAAAAAGTATCTTATAAAAAAAATGTTTTTACCTGCTACAACTCAAAAGTCTAGTCAAGAAAATGTAACTTCAATGACAAACTAATACTTTGTTGGGACAGAATGAGACTTTTAAGGTGAAAATGAGCATTTTTTAGACTTTAGACCATTGTCTTGATTCTGAAAAGGGGACAATACCTTATCTGGGCCAGGGATGAGGTACGGCCTCAAGTAGAGGAGTTATCATGGGCAGAGCCGGATTAACGCAAAGGCAAAGTAGGCACGTGCCTAGGGCCTGATTGGCTGGATGGGGCCCAGACAGAGGAACAAAATTATAAATAAATAAATTAAAAATTAAATGTACACATGTCCTATGATAGAATTTGTAGCTAGGACTCCTATCTACAAATTGTTTCAATATTTATTAATTAACTAAAAATAGTGACAATGTTTATCTTAACCATAGACCGTTTCATTGGCTACTTCACATTAACCCTCTGGGGTCCACGGACGAGTATACGCGTCTTTTGAACAGGTCTGATTTGGGACGCTGTAGCAGCAAGACTCCGCCTCCCTGAGTTTCGGTTTCAATTCAGCTTTAAAAAGCAGATTATAAACTACACCCCAGTTTTTAAATTTTGTTAATAGGCAACGTAAAAGCGGAGTTATACTAAACTAAAAAATGACCTATTTTTAGACAATCTGATAACTTGTCAAAACAGCGGTTTAGTAATCTGTGAGCGGGAATGTGCTTGTGAACATAAAAAACCCACAAAAACACGAGATCCTTTTGCTGTTGGTGGACTTCTCACATATTCAGCTGATAAAAAGTATCACACGAGTAACGAGATATGCGCAAAAAGGAGCCGCTTCGCGGGGAAAGGAGTGGCGCGAACGGAGTAACAACAAACAATTAGACAGATATTGACGGTAAACTTTGTATTTTGGAGCGATCCGGACAGATATATTGTCTCTGCAGTTTAGTAGGCATTTATTAGGCTTTAATAAAGGATGATGAGAAGGATAAATGTCCACCAGGCAGTTCAGATAGTACGGCTGTTTTTTGAACTGGAAGCAGAGGAAGTGGACGGAGACTCGCAGCCGGAGTCTGAGGCAAATAGCGAGGATGATGATGATGATGTGGCAGATCCATCCTTCCTCATAGAAGAGTTGGGTCATGATGAGGTAGAGGATGAAGGCAGAGATCCAGCTCCTCGGAGATCCATCAAGAGGAGTGGGCGGCGCAGCGCAGCTGTCAGATCTCGGCGTGAGACGGAGCCACTCCCCACTCCAAAATCCATGTACATTATTGCCAAATTAATAAAATAAGTATAAATTCAGATAGTCCAGGTTGACTTGAAATTAATGATACCCCATAAGGCAATATTTATTGTTTTTATTAGAAAATACAAAAGAAAAACCAAAATGAGTCAAAAACGGTGATTTACACTCTGGATCCCAGAGAGCTAATAACTTTTTAAATTAGTTATTTGCTATATTTAGTCATATTTTTTATAAATGTACAGTCTAGATTACCAGTCTAAATGATAAAAAACATTTGTCATAAATGTTTGTTGGTTTCACAGTAAAATAAACAACTTTTTTCCTATTCAGATTTTATGTTTTTGAGTGATTTAAGGTCTAATACGCAACCCCTTTATGTCCAAATATACAAAATAAGTATAGATTCATAAAGTCCAGGTTGTGCTGAAAAGATTGATACCACATAAGGCAGTGATTATGGTTTTTATTTTGGAAATACAAAGGAAAACTCACTGCAAATTACACCCTGGACCCCAGAGGGTTAAGGCGCCACCCAATGAAGGACGTCAGAGAAGCGGTCAGAGTTAGAGCGGGACACAACAAATCTAGCAGGTGTTTTTGAGTAGGCTAACTTTCACGATGCTTTCGGGTGCGGCAAAACGTAAAAAAGAAAAATATTTAAATGAAGAGGAACTAAAGAAGAGACAGCGGGGGGCTTTACAGAAGTTTCTGTCGGGCTGCTCGGGCAGCCGTCCGACAGCTGTGAACATGCTCGAGTCAGCAGAGCCAGAGGCCGGGCCCAAGTCAGACCCGGAGGAGACACAACCCGAAGACGCGGTGGAAGATGTGGCGGAAGATGCTGTAGCGCCAACGCCGTCAACATCAGCGCCTTCACAGAAGGACAAACTGGAAGAACAGCAGCCAGCCAGAAGTGAGCCCAATATAGTCTTACAGGAGCCCCTAGACCCAGACAGGGTATTAACAACTACCCATCTGATCCTGCAAAGTGGTACCAAACTGATGAGTACTTTGCACTAAACTATCCCTCTCAAAATATTGGATATTCTTCTGCATCACAGAGGAAATCTGGAGACATAGACTGAAGCTTAACCAAGGAACATTTCTTTAGACATGTTTCTGCTGTGATTGAGGCCCTGTGATGCTGGAAGGCTGAAGATTATCCCGGAGTAGATAATGCTAAATGGTTTCCTTGGTAAGTGTTGCTGGTTTTATTAATTATTTGTCAAATAATTTTATTAATGTTCAAGTAGCAAAACAATAAGTTCACACTCAGAAAATTGACAGAATTTCTGATTCAGCAGAGGCAACAGCCTACAACACATGACTTATTTTGGCATACAAACAACCAATTTGTAACCAAAAACTAGGCTATGTAAAATGTGAATGAACTTTTATAAGTAAATTTGGTAAGTTTCAGATTTCAATTCATTACATAACATCGATGGAGGGGGGGCCCTAAAAATGCAGCCTGCCTAGTGTAGTCCATTTATTTAATCCGGCTCTGATCATGGGGTCTTATTCACGAGTGAGGGAAAGCTGGAGCGTGAGATCGATAGGCGGATTGGTGCTGCGTCTGCAGTGATGCGGTTGTTGTACTGATCTGTTGTGGTGAAGAAAAGCCTGAGCCAGAAGGCAAAGGTTTCGATTTACCGGTTGAGATATGTTCCTACCCTCACCTGTGGTCCTGAGCTTTGGGTAGTGACTGAAAGAACGAGAATGTGGATACAAGAGGCCGAAATGAGTTTTCTCTGCAGGGTGCCTGGGCTCTCCCTTAAAGACATGAGGAGAAACTTGGTCATATGGGAAGGGCTCAGAATAGACCCGCTGCTACTCCACATCGAGAGGAGCCAGTTGAGGTGGCTCGGGCATCTAGTTAGGATGCTTCCTGGTCGCCTCCATGGTGAGGTTTTCCGTGCACGTCCAACTGGGAGGAGACCTAAAGGAAGACCCAGGACACGTTGGAGGGACTATGTCTCTCGGCTGGCCTGGGAACGCCTTGGGATTTTCCAGGAGGATCTGAACCAAGTGGCTGGGGAGAGGGAAGTTTGGGCCTCCCTGCTCAGGCCCGGAACACACCAGATGCAAAAATGTGATGATGCGCAGCAAAGCACCGTGGAACAACGAGCGCTTCTAATAGGCGCCCTTGTTAACCTACGCTCTCAGTCACATCAGCTGTGAAGCGCCACGAAGACTCGCGCCGTGCAGCAATCGTTGAAGCGTGAGCTCAAATTATTTCGCGAGCCGTGAGTGAGCCGTGTCATTTCTGGCAGGAAGTCAAACCAAAACAGAAGAGGCAGGCCGGTAAATTTAACAAAATAAAGAAAATTTTCTAAATAAAATAAATAATAAATATGATCATTTCTGTGTATGGAAACACCGCCTGATGTGAACAGAGGAGCAATGGGTAGTGAGCGAACTTCGTGAGCGAGCCGCTTCGCAGCGCTTTGCAGCGAGTGCGTTCTGGGCTGCTCCCCCACATCCCAACTCTGGATTAGCAGCTGAAACAGATGGATGAGTATTTTTTTATTGTTAATCTCTGGAAATATCCACTTAAAATATGTTTAAAATGAATTAAATGAATTTCAGTTGTAGAAAACTATCAGTGGCTTCGTAAAATATGATCATTAAAATCGGGTCAGAAGTACACGGGAGTGGGTGTCTCCTTCTGGAGCCCATGAGGACAAAACGCATTTACTGATTTGTGACAAGTGCTTACAAAATTTTTGCCATTCATAAACGTTTTTACACATTTACCTTTTTGCTCGTTGGCTGTGATGAAAGGGTCTGATGTCATTTTGCTGGGGGATGAACAATCTGACGACGTATTTGATCGTTTTTCCTGACCTATCACAAGCTTGCGGTCTCCGTCACTTTCGACGGATGTTTAACATTTTGGGCAGGTCTCCGTTACCCTCTGTGAGCCTGTCGAAGAGCTCTTGCGGCGACGTATAATGGCGTTGCGTGTCTCTGCACCGACACAGACAGACAAGTATAAATCAGAACTGTTGCTTGCTTGCAATGATTTAAGCCCCCATCGCCAGGGAAAATACACATTGTCATTTTAAAGAACCCTTATTTAAAACATTTAAATGAATGAACCACACACCAACCTAAAATAATACATAAAAACAATAAACAAACAACCCTAGTTCTTTTTTTTAGTATGAGTACAAGTTGAATACTGAATAAAAAGTTAAAATAAAACAAAAAAAAAACATCTGAATGATTTTATTTAAGGGGAATTAAAGAGCTGGCACATTCAGACGTACTGTTTTACCACCACCAGGCTGCATGAATGATTAATGGAACAAAACCAAAATGTTGAAAAGAAAAAGCAACATCCAGTCAGAGTGCAGTGTGTTAAATATTATTTATGCCAGACTTATAGAATGCCTCATATATACTTCTTTTTCTGTCACTAGAAGGGATTGTTTACCTGCAAATGTTGCAAATGTGACACTCTAATGTGTAGTCCCATTGGAAATTGTAATGGTTGAAATGAGAAAAATTGACACTGCTGATGTCTTTCTTTTGGTTGCGATTACAACGCCAGGCCACAGGGTGGCGCCTTGAATTGTGAGACAGAGTAGCAGGGTTAGAGGTCCCCTCCAATTCGGCTGGAGTGAGGAAAAGATTAACAGCACCTGTCGTCTGTCTCGTCTTTTTCCTGTTTTACAGGAACATTTAATCTTGTCAACAGGCCCAACTCCTGCTGTCCATTATTACAGAGGGAGGATCCATCTTTGAACGATCCATCACAGGACAACAAGTAGCTCATCATGGTGGACAGCAAAAGGAAGAGCCTGGTTTGGGATATCAGGAAGGGCCTCTTCGCACTCACGCCGAGTCAATTCTTTGAAATTGCTTCCAAGGTGGGTTCAGTACCAGGCAAGGATCTCTCCAAGCTGTCAAGTAAGAATGCAGAAGGAAGCTTCGAGTACATCAACTCCTTCATGTACAGCGAGGTAATGCTAGAAGCTGAGGACAGTGGGATGAGGGAATTGTTAGCACTAAAGGACATGGTAGATGAGCTCCTGCAGCTGACAGACATCCACACCAGTGCCCTGGAGACAGATGTAGAGACATCAATGACTGACCATGCATCCCACACTTCCCCAGAGTCCAGCCAGTTTAACTCAGCTCAAATAAACATGGACCAGTGCAATTCTAGCCATAACATCCCACAAGAAGAAGTCCTTAAAATGATTTCAGACTACGAGAAGGTTGGTAGGACTCTGCAAGATTTTGTAAAAACTCCAGCACTACAAAAAGCCCAAGGACAACTCGCTTTGCAAAGTAATGTCACACCGCCACCAAGCCCCGTGGTTTCCCTCAAAGACCTACCCTAACTTCCAAGATGCGAGTTTAAGGTTCAGGAAGGGCAGGCAGGAGACCACATGTCAGACATCAGCTACAACAGTGTGTGCAGGCACATAGAGGAGGGTTTTAAAGACAACTTTACAGAGGCTGAGATTGTTAGAGGGGTGTTAAGAATCGTGAAACCAGGCAGTTTCAAGGACATGTTGGTTAATAAAGATGACATGACAGTTATTGAGTTGAAAGGATTCCTGCAGTCACACCTTGGAGAAAGGAGCAGTACAGAGCTGTTTCAGGAGCTGATTTGTACAAAACAGAGAGATAATGAAACCACCCAGCAGTTCCTTCACCGGGTGATTGGCCTAAAACAAAAGGTTCTCTTTGAGTCTAGAAAGGCTGATTCTGAGATTAAATATACAACAGAAACCGTTCAAGATGTCTTCCTGCACACAGTTTATCAGGGAATAGGGCACAAAGACAAGGATATTAAAAGAGAGCTGAAGCCCTTGTTGGCAGTTACAGATGAGATGATTCTGAAACAGGTAATGAAAGTGACTAGTGAAGAGTCTGAGTGTCAGCGTAGATTGAGCTCCACACACCGAGCAAAACAGGTCAGTGCTCATGTCGCCAATGTAGATGATGGGAAAGCTAAACAAACAAACAAAAAAAAAAGAGATCACAGAGCAAAAGTCAAAAATGACACCGTAAAACAACTGGAAGAGAAGATTGGCGCCCTCACTAGAGTAGTGGATGCACTAGCGGAAAAATGAAAACTCAGTACTCTAGCAGTGCCATCAGAGATGTTACGCATACCCTACATGTGTAGAGGTGGGCTCTAAAAACTGCAACCACTGCTTCTCGTGCGGCGAAGAAGGCCACAGAGCAATCGGCTGCCTGAAATGTCCAAAGCAGCAGGGAAACGAGGTCCGGTTGCCGCGGAGGGACCAGCTGTAACCGGGATAACGTCTGAGTCCCACCCCAACACAGAGACTGCATTACATACAACATAAAAGTGCACCAAGCCAAGGTCAAGACACTGAAACCCAAGAAGGGCAAAGATGAGTCACCCAAAGCCACAGTAAGCAACAGAGAGCCAATAGTTAGACTAATAGGAAAGAAAGCAACAACAAAATGCCTCCTTAATGGCTATACTGTGACTGCTCTTGTAGATACTGGGGCTCCGGTTAGCTTGATAGACAGAGCTTGGAAAAAAAAATACATTCCAGATGTTGATGTTTGGCCAATAGCAGAGCTTATAGAGTTAACTAACTATGGGAAGGTGCCAAAGATTTATGCGGTTAATGGGGAATCGCTCCCGTTTGATGGGTGGGTAATATTAAGTGTATACCAACCTGGTAACGAGGACCTAGGGTTTTCCCTGAATATGCCATTTCTAATCAGCTCAGTGCCCTTAGACACACCACTCATAAGGTTCAATGTGGTGGAAGTGTTAATCCAAGGGAGTCCAGAGCAGGCTGCTTCTACATTAGCTAAGCTACTCGGGGTGCACTGTCTATCCCAGTAGAACAGGGAATAGTACACTTCACCCAGACTAATCAGGAGAACACAACTCATGGGCACTTAAGGGTGGGTTGTAGAGATACAGTAATCCCAGCAGGCAGCACAACCTGGGTTAAGTGTAAGGTCCCACCACAACTTGACCCAAGTAAGCATTTAGTGTTGTTTGAGCCCGAAGAGAGTTTGGCCCACTTACAGAAGTTAGGACTAGGAGAGGGACTCCTAGAAATTCAGCCTGGTAAACTACCTTACGTAGTTGTGCCTGTTGAAAATCACACTAGGCATGACATTGTTTTAACAAGAAGGACTGCTATTGGTAGTGTCCAGCCGATTAAGAAGGTGGTAGAGACAGATACACCCATTAAAAATGAAACTAAAGTGGAGGCTACTACTGTTTCCCAGACTGAAGCAAACCTCCCCAGAACCTTGTGGCAGCCACAAGTAGATTTAAGCCACCTTGAGAAACATCAGCAAGACACAGTGGAAAAGATGACGTATGATGAGTCAGGAGCTTTCGCCAAAGATGTACACGACATCTAGCCTAGTGAACTAGACCAAATTCTTGCTTTGCAAAGTTTGGTCTAGGCATGCTCCATTGGAACCTCCTCAGCTCCTACCAGGACTCTGGCTAGCCAATCACAGCTCTCTAGAGGGGTTTCAAACACATAAAGAGCTGTGATTGGTCCATAATGGTGGGCCAATCATAGTGCTCTATCTGCTTAGTGAACAAATCACAGAGCTTTATCCGCTTTGTGGGCCAATCAGGGCACTCTATATGCCTGGTGGGTGGGATGATGCAACAGAGTGAAACAAGATAATGTCACATTCTTTGTCCAGTGGAATGCAGAGATCATTTGAAAGACAACGGTAGAACCCGCCCCACAACCGAGAGCTGTCAATGGAGCATGGCCAGACTAAATAATACATTTATTTAGTCTGGCTTGCCAGACTACACGACATCGGTTGTATTCCTAGTTTAAAAATGTCACGCAACCTCAAAGATGACATCCCGGTGCAAAAAGCATTCTCCTCTGTCCCAAAGCCTTTGTTTTCTGAAGTAAAGGAGTACATTCAGGACCTTCTGGCAAAAGGGTGGATTGTAAAATCCAGGTCACCATATGCAGCTCCAGTCGTCTGTGTCCGGAAAAAGGATGGTTCATTACAGCCTACTGAACCAGAAGACCATCCCAGATAAACACCCCCTCCCAAGGATCCAAGACCTAACCGACACCCTTGGGGGGCATTCATGGTTCAGTATTCTTGATCAGGGAAAGCTTTACCACCAGGGCTTCATGGCAGAAGGGTCACGTCACCTTACAGCCTTCGTCACTCCCTGGGGGCTTTATGAATGGGTGCGGATACCTTTTGGCCTCTCCAACGCACCGGCGGCTTTTCAAAGGAGCATGGAGGAGATGTTGGGGTCACTCAGAGACAATTGCTGTATCCCATACTTGGACGACATCTTGTGCTACGCACCAACATTTGAACAGCATGTTGAGGGTGTGAGACAGGTTTTGAAAGCGCTCCAGAGACATGGTGTAAAGCTAAGACCAGAAAAATGTGAACTATTTTGCAGAGAAGTAAGGTATGTGGGCCACCTTGTGTCTGCGAATCGATCCGAAGGACTTAGACGCAATACAATCTCTAAAAACAAAGACACCTCAGACAGTCGGTGATGTAAGGCGCCTTCTCGGCTTCCTCAGCTATTATAGGAGCTACATCAAAGACTTTTTGAGGATTGCAAAGCCTATCTATGAACTGTTAAAGGCCAAAATGGACAGGTCAACCCATCTATCACATCAACCAAAGACTAGAGGTCCCCAGTCATCGTCTAGGACCCCTGTTGAGTGGACCAGTAAACATCAGCAAGTGCTTGAACGCTTAGTTAACATGCTCACCAGCCCTCCAGTCCTTGCCTACCCAGACTTTAACTCACCTTTCTGCCTTCACACAGATGCCTCAGAACAGGGCCTTGGTGCTGTTCTCTACCAGCGCCAGGATGGAAAGCTACGGGTGATAGGCTATGGGTCCCGGACATTGTCCGCAGCGGAAAAGAACTATCGCCTCCATAGCGGTAAGCTAGAATTTCTAGCTCTTAAACAGGCAGTGTGCGAACGTTTTAGAGACTACCTGTACTACGCCCCACACTTTATTGTCTATACGGATAACAATCCATTAACCTACATAATGAGTACAGCCAAGCTATTGCTGTGGGACATCGCTGGGTTGGGGAACTGTCAGACTTTAACTTTGAGATCAAGTACAGACCCGGCAGGGCCAATGTTGATGCTGACACCCTATCCCGTCTCCCCCTTAATATGGACACGTACGTTAGTGAGTGTACTGAGGAGTTATCACCTGAGGTGGTTCAAGCAGCCTGGGGTGGAGCTAGAGTGGCTCAAGAAAGTGATGTTGCATGGGTTGCTGCCCTAGCCCTTGCTGAGAATATAGCCCAGGATCCACCAATTGTTATTCCTATAATCAACAAAGAAGAACTCGCTCAAGCACAAACAGAGGACAAAACTGTTGGGGAAGTAATCAGACTAAAGGAGAAAATGGCAGTTTTAACTAATGATGTCAGAAACACCATGAGCAGAACAACAAGAAAGTTGTTGAAGGAATGGAACAAATTACATTTTGAAAATTGACTAATGTACAGGCGGACAGGTGAGAGACAACAACTAATCCTCCCTGCTAAGTACAAAGAAACGGTGTTAAAGCACTTACACGACAATATGGGACATGTCGGCAAAGAGAGAGTCCTGGCGCTGGCGAGGGACAGGTTCTACTGGCTGCACATGAAGAACGACGTAGAAAACTATGTTACCAGGAAGTGTGCATGTATAATCAGCACAAAACAACAACAACCCAATTACGCGCTCCTATGGGCACCATCACATCCAGCTCGCCTTTGGACCTGGTCTGCATCGACTACCTCCACCTGGAACCAAGTCGAGGGGGATACGAATACATCCTGGTCCTCCTGGACCACTTTACTAGGTTTGCCCAGGTACACCCAACCAAAAACAAATCTGGGAAAATGGCGACTGAGCGGATCTTTGGAGAGTTCATCCCACGCTTTGGATACCCTGCACGACTCCATCACGACCAAAGGCATGAGTTTGAAAATTAACTTTTCAAGACACTGAGGAAGAAATCAGGTACTGGACACTCAAGAACGTCACCATATCATCCTCAAGGCAATCCTGCCGAGAGGTTTAACAAAACTCTTTTACAGATGCTTAGAACATCAGGTGAGAGAGAAAAGGGCAATTGGAAAGAGCATTTACCACACAGTTCACGCTTACAACTGTACGTGTCATGAGTCCACAGGCTTTTCCCTGCATTTTCTATTATTTGAACATTACCTGTGTCTTCCTGTAGACATCCTATTTGATCTAGTTGGGGAGAAACAGATAATATCACACAAACGTTATACAGACAAGTGGGCAAAAAGGATGTCAGAAGCGTACAGAATAGCAAGCGAGAAAAGTAGGTTGTCTAGTTTGAAAAACATGTCTTACTATGACAAAAAGCTGAAGGGGGTAGTTTTACTCACTAATGTGGAGTCCCATTAGAAACTGTAATGGTTGAAATGAGAGAAATTGACACTGCTGATGTCTTTCTTTTGGTTGCGATTACAATAACAGGCCACAGGGTGGCGCCTTGAGTAGTGAGACAGAGTAGCAGGGTTAGAGGACCCCTTCTCCAATTCGGCGGGAGTGAGGCAAAGATTAACAGCACCTGTCGTCTGTCTCATCTTTTTCCTGTTTTACAGGAACATTTAATCTTGTCAACAGGCCCAACTCCTGGGGCTTGTTGCACAAACGCGTGTCTGATTATATTGTGACTGAAGCAGAGAAAAACGATGAGGAGCAACATAAAAAATGAACCAGCTGCTGAAAAAGTCTGAATGTAACTGACCCCCATCGATGTGGGACGGAAACGAAGAGCGATCGATCCGTGCAGCTTCGGCACACGTAAATATTTACAGCCTGCAGTCAATACAGAGAGACGAGGAGAGAGGGAAGGACCAAAAAAACTAAAAAAAAGCACACACACACACACACACACACACACACACACACACACACACACACACACACACACACACACACACACACACACACACACACACACACCATACTGTGATAATGGTGACATTTTCAGTGTGCAGATGTCTGTACGGCTGGATGATGGCCTGCAGAGATGGCCTTTAGAAGAGTGACAGGCCAAAATTACCGTCAGAGCCAGCAGTATTAACTCTATTTTACACACACACACACACACACACACACACACACAAACACACACACACACACACACACACACACACACACACACACACACACACACACACACACACACACACACACACACACACACAAGTTCATGCCTTCTATTATAGCACCGTGTGAGTTCAATAGCTTCATAACCTCTGTGCTGGAGAGATGTGATTGCTCACTCCTTCTCGGTTCACCTATCTATCCCTCTCTCATCTTCCCTTGCCTCCATTTTCTGCTTCTCGCTGATGGACACCCCCCATCCCCGCCTCCATCTCCTATCAGTTCTCCTAACTCTTCTTCTCTTATCTGTGTTTTTTACTCCATCTCCTCAATTTTGTCACTTTTCTCACTTCATTTTTTTTGTTTTGTGCAGTTTAAAACAGCATTACTTGCACAAATGCAGTCAGGTAATGGAAGAAGTTGTTTGTGTTACTCTGTGCTGTGTCTAAAACTCACAACAAGCCACATCACTTTATCTGAAATACTTTGCGGTGTGTTTACAGGTGCTCCAAATGGTAAGAGACCAGGGTTAGATGTGGCATGATGATCTGTTCAAATTTAACTGCACTGGA
This sequence comes from Nothobranchius furzeri, assembly GCF_043380555.1. Classification (NCBI taxonomy): domain Eukaryota; kingdom Metazoa; phylum Chordata; class Actinopteri; order Cyprinodontiformes; family Nothobranchiidae; genus Nothobranchius; species Nothobranchius furzeri. The sequence goes on from NC_091745.1 coordinate 34,242,495, forward strand.
AGTATTGTCTATTTAGTCAATGACCACAACACTCCAGATATATTAAAATCACATTCACTTGTGCAATTCTAAAGTAATTTTCATCAACAGTCTTCTTACAAATATGCTGAAGTACCCAGCTCAACCACCAGGAGGTAACAGTGCCCACATTGACAATGTATCAACATACAAAAGAAGAACATTTGTCCCGTTGCTGAAGATTCAAGCAAACATCTAAAGAGATGCAGAAACAACTAAAACTGGGTTAAGAACTGTCCAATGCAATTTTAAAACTGGTCTCATGAGTCCAGATGGACCCTGTTAACTAGTAGTAGCACATTCAATGTCAAAGAGAGTAAAATGTTATTATCAGGAGAGGGAGAATGTTTAAGTAGTTAGCAGTAGTGTGCTAGGCGATGGCCCCCTCCATGAAGCTACCACAGCTCAGCAGAACACCGTTGCCATTTTTCAAAATAAGAGTCTCAAAAAAGTAGTTTAAGTGAGGATGAAGGCAAAAATAAAACGGTTGAGGACATAAGGAGCTATTTTCTAAAGAAATGTCTACGTTACTTAAAGTTAATGAAATTAGTTCATCATTATAACGTTATTGGCAGTGCTAGGCTTTAGCACTCAGCATACAGCAGGTAAATCTGTAGCTAATCAGTTATAGAAGATTTACCTTTCTCTGGGAGAGAAAAGAGCTAGTCGTATTAATCATGGTTCTCTTCTCTCTCACAGTCTAACTGCCATTCAGACTCAGAGAGAGAAATCTGCAGCCGTGTGCAATGATATTATCAGCCTAGAGAGACAGTTAATCCTTTAAAGCCTGACACATTAACTAATGATCAGAAAACAGTTTTTAATGGGTTGATTTGACAGGTTTCATATTAAAATGTTTGTGACACACAATAGCTTTCCAATGACATTTAACATTATAATTGTGCAGAATAGTCAATGTGGGAAATCAGTGCTTTATTGTTTTTTTCATGGATCTAAGCCAGGGGTCGGCAACCTGTTCCCATCAAAGAGCCATTATTACACGTTTCCCACAGCAAAGAAAACACTGGGAGCCACAGCAGCCGTGGCGTTGTGGGCGGGGCCTACCCTCAGACAGCAGAGAGCTGCTTTAACCAATCACAACAGGTGACAGCAGCCAGTACCGGTCGCTCGTGTACGTCAAAGCTATCTTTCATAAGACGATAATCAATAAAACGATTTGTATAAAGTGGATCCAGAAGTTGTAGCCCGTCTGCCTACAATATTTTTATATTTTTCACCCTGTTGGTGGTTTTACTGAGCAGGTGCCACTTTTGTCATACGTTTCTTTTTAAAACATGTTTAGACTGTTCAGAATACAAATCCAGGCTCTGTCACGTTTGATTGTTGTAATTAAACTTTGTAGGTGGGGAAGGTCAGAAAAGGATCCGATCATTTTGTTTTTCCCTCATTTACAGTGACGGAGATAACGGCGCAGTGCGCCTGGCTCTGGTGTTAATCAAGTTTAATTTGTAACAATTTTCACAAGAAAACAGAACAGTTAAAAGCAGGGCTTGTGTTGTGTTGACCGGACAGTTCCCGTATTCGACCGTTTATTTTGACGGAGAAAGAATAGAAAGAATTACCCCGACGCATGCAGACGAACTGACATTTTATTCGTTACGCACATCGCAGATGTAGCTAAATCACTCAAGAAAAGATTCCCATCTGAATATCTGAGCTGGACATTGCTCAGCGCAGCTCGCTGTCAGCGTGTACGTACGGCGCACAGTGAGCTGAAGATGTGGAGATGGGCTTGGAGCGCGTCGCAGAACCAGGGCGCATGCAGGAAGATTCCTCCGACTGAAGCGAGACTTGTCACTTAGAAAATGTTCCCTGAGAACAGCACTGAGATCTAACAAGACTAGAACAGACACAAGATTCTTATCAAGGCCATGAGAATATCATTGTAACGTTCACTAATGCAGTTTCAGTGCTGTGATACTCTCTAAAACCAGACTGAAATTCCTCAAACAGATCATTAGTGTTTAGATGCTCACATACTTGGATGGCCACTATTTTCTCCAGGACTTTGTATAAAAATGGAAGGTTAGATATTGGTCTATAATTCATTGGGTCATCTGGATCCAGAGGCTTCTTAAGTAAAGGTTTGATTGCATCAACCTTAACATCCATTTACTAAGGATAGATTGATTATATCTAAAATGGGAGAAATCTGTTGAATAATATTGGCAACTTCATAACATGAATTCATGAAAATCAGGTCTAAAATACATGGGAGTGGGTCTATGATTCTGGGCGATGGCATGTTTCCTTCTACGAGAGCCCATGAGGACAAAATGTGTTTACAAACTTGTGGTGTCTGAGGTGCTTGTCATTTAGCTGGAGGTTGTGCTACCAGGGACTTTTGACCCTAATGGCCACCCGTTAGTAAGGTCTTACTCTAACACAAAAATATTGCTTGCCTGCAATGATTTAGGTAAGTACTGCCCCCGTCACCAGGGAAAATATACACCGTCACTTTAAGGATTCAACTCATACGATCCTGCAGGAACAGAAAACAACACAATGCATCGGACCACAGAAGTTTTAGCCTTCACAGAGCTTCACACAAATACAAGCTCCAACAACTTAACCTGACCTTCCCAGCAGGAGCTACACTTTACTCAACAGGCTGCTGAATTTACTGCTCTGGAAAGTCAGGGTTTAGCCAAGGTGCGTGTGTCTGCGTAGGTCTGGATCGGTCTGGATGCAACAATGTCTGGCAGAGAGTGCGGGAGAGCTACTGCTTGTGGGTGTGCTTGACCTAGCGCTTCTGTGTGTTATCAGGCTTATGCAGACCCTGCAGTCCAGCGGTGTGTGAGATGAGACAGAACGAACGATTTGCCACCATAAAACAGTAAGCAGACTATTAAACACACACACATGCTACCGTCTTTTCCAACCATGTACACACATACACACTTTCTTATCTGTTGTACTACACACACACAAACACACACACACACACACACACACACACACACACACACACACACACACACACACACACACACACACACACACACACACACACCCCCACACACACCCACACACATGCTACCGTCTTTTCCAACCATGTACACACATACACACTTTCTTATCTGTTGTACTACACACACACAAACACACACACACACACACACACACACACACACACACACACACACACACACACACACACACACACACACACACACACACATACACACACACACACACACACACACACACACACACACACACACACACACACACACACACACACATTTTGGGGCATACTTTAGTGCTATCGGAGGTTGATATTAGTTCATATCTTGGCCAGGGGCAAGCTCTTGGACCTATGTGATGACAGGCATATCTGCTGACGGAAAACTAACCAGCCAGCGGTCCAACACTCGATGGTAAACAGCACACACTCAATCACACCGCTAATGCTGGGCTGGAATGAAGGGTCTCTGTGAAGAACTTCTCGTCTACACGCAGGTCCGGATCATCCCTTGAGTCCTTGTTTAGCTGGAGTGGACGGATAACTGACTCTAGGACAGATGGGGAGCTTAAGAGTCAGTTATTAATCACCATTTCATCCAGCTCCAACATTTATTGTCATTTCTTCAACGTTCTGGTGTAGCCTTGTTCAAAACTTAATTAGTGCCTTTGCAATAATTATTGAAAGTGTTTTGAGTCATGCAGCACATTTGCGGTTTCCTTTGAGTGTTTTGGTTCAGTATTAATGGGAGCTGCAGTACGAGCCTTTTCATTTTGCACGACGCAAACGCAACACGTTATTAACTATGAATCAGAGGAGCTCACTGGGAGCACAGGAGAGAAATCGTAGGAGCAGGATGATTAAAACTGGCAGGACTTAAACAAAAAACAAGGCAGAGCACTCTGAAAAAATTAGACGCTGCTAATTTCTGAAGCACTTTCACCTTCATCTGACTAACCTGATAAAGGAGGAAATGACTGTCTGGTGGGGAAATTTGTACTTTATACAAGGAAGAGAACATCCGCCATTAAACCAAACACAAGGAAATCACGTTTGATATCGCTGTTTGATGTCATATATGATGATGTTCCTCTCCACTGCCAGGATTGCAGCCAGGAAAAACACTGCTGCACTTCTGGAACGGTGCTGGGAGTAAACAAGCCGTTAGGTCACACGTATTGGCGTAATCTACATAGCTATGAAGTGGCATTGCTGCAACCATCTTTTATTTTGAAAATTCCGGGGGGGTTTTACTGAAACTGTAGGATTTCCTGTCTAGCTTTATGTTATCTGTGGAAATTGTCATGTCCCAGAAGCGGCTTGAGGCAAAAACAGAACCCAATCCCATCTATAGCGGTGGGGCGCAGCAAGGTGCTTCTGTGACCCACCTGAAAACGTTCCAGACGCGGCTGGTTTGAATCGCTCCCACACACTATAACAGATTCTATTTGAAGCAGAGACGTGCCACTAATGCTTCCGGTGTGTAGGGGCTACTCATTAAGATTCAAGATATGCAAACATCTTGCCTCTGATTGGCCTAAAAAGTAGGCTGTATGATGTCTTTAGCTTCAGTCTGTCTTTAAAGGGACAATGTGTAGTTGATATCATTCATCTCTGGAAATTTCCATCAAAATGTTGCTGAAAATGAATTAATATAAAAACATTTGGCCCGGGATAGTCAAAATAAAAATACTGACGGCTTCTTAACATATAACCATAAAAATCCATTCTAAAATACAAGGAGCGGGTCTAAGGGTGTGTCCAAATCCACGGGATGGATGCTTGTAAGAGGGCATTTTGAGGTTGATGACGTCACAGCGCAGTGACGAGTACTGTCTGAATTCCAAGAATACTCATTCTCGTGTCCTCAAATGCGGCCTTGCTCCGCCCACATTACGAGGACGGGTCTGTTGTATCCTCACAGAACAAGGCTATCCCAGCATGCTTTGTGTGCCGGCTGTGGATTTTCAACAGGAAGAGAAAATGGGGAGAGCTACGAAGTTTTAAACGTAAGTTTGTTAAAAACTAGCCGTAGAACCTAAAAAGCTTAAAGTGGTTCTGTTTATAGACATTTTTCGTTTGTATATTTGTTTTTTAAATTACATTTTAGGCAGAAATCAGCCAGAATGAGTTTGTATCGCGGGTTCCAGTTATTCCTGTTTGTGTGTGTGTGTGTGTGTGTGTGTGTGTGTGCGTGCGTGCGTGTGTGTGTGTGTGTGTGTGTGTGTGTGTGTGTGTGTGTGGCGAATTAAACTTGTCATTTGTTTTAAGGTCAGCGGAGCAAAGAAGTGTTTTTAATAAGCTTAGAGGTGAAGACTGAAGCTGTTTACACACAACCACAGAAGGTCTTCTGTAAAAAGTAGTTTTACATTCAGGGATTTACACAGCTGACACGTTATAATGAAGCAAAAAGTGTTTTTGTGAACAATATAATTTTTATCTTCTCATGTGGATAAATGTAAAAATGTGTTTATTGCCTTTTTGTCACCTGCGGTCTCTGATTTTCTCTGTAGGACTGCAGGTGTCCAGGGTCAGGAGAGGCTTTACCTGGTGGTCCTCCTGGGAGAGAGGCCTTCTACTGTCATCATGTTAATGTTAATTAGCTGTTTGATATTTTAGCACATTTATAAAAACAAATACTAAATGATAACTCTTTCTGGTCATTGATTTTATCACCAGTTTTATTATTACAGATGTTTTTGAACATGTTACATGAACAGAGCGTGAAAAGATGGTAAGGAGAAGAGATTATTTATAATAGGTTACACTTATTTACAGATCAAAACCAGTATGGACCAGTTATGTTCGGTTAAAGCAGGATTAACCTGAGTGACTCTTCCTGGATCATTTATTCAAACTGAGTGAGCAGGAAGTCTTTATCAGTGCAGCTGGATCTGCTGCAGGAGGATCCAGACGTGGATGGAGGGCTGGAGCAGACCCGTGGCTGGACGTTTCTGGTCAGAGGAACATCATACAGGACGGTCAGCAGAGAGAGCTTTGGGACGCTTCCTCTCACTGTCCACTCCATCGTCCATCTACAGGGACTGCTGGGCTGGCTCAGACGACGGCTGTTACATCTCTAAGATGTATTCAGAAATATGAATTGAGGAGATGGTTTATGGATCCACTGGTATAACAATTGTGACTCTTCAGCAAATAAAACCACAGTGTTGTTTTTAATAAAGGTTCTACATAAATGACTTGCCTGTTAACAGCAGTTTATGTTTATTTATTTAGCAGACGCTTTTATCCAAAGCGACTGACAATTTTTAACCTATAGGGCATGTTGTGATTTGTGGGGGAAACCGGAGTACCCGGCTTGAAGCCCACGCATGCATGGGGAGAACATGCAACTCTATGCAGAAAGGCCGCAGCCGAGCTGAGTTTCGAACCTGCTACCTTCGTGCTGCGAGGCAACAGCGCTAACCACTGCGCCACCATGCAGCCTATGGTTTGCTGGTACCTTCTGCAGGACAGAGCACTACTGACCTCCTCCACAAACATCTTCCTCACACTCATCCTCCAGACCCACAACTTCACCAGCACAGAGGCAGATGTGCAGCACAGTGCATGCTGACCTGTAATAGATTAAAAAAAGAGGTTTTTATTGAAAAATGTAAAACAAAACATATAACCTGTAGTACACTGGTTGGTTTAAAGAAAAGCAGCAGTTAAATAAAAACGACAGAGAATTTACATTTTCAAGACAGATCTAATAATTATTAGGCTTAAGTTGAATAAACAAATGCAGATTGAAAGCACTTCAATGCTATTTTATTAAGAAGTCTGTTTTTTTTAAAGCATTTTACCCCATTTGATGCAAAATAAGAAGTTCTAAGGTCCAGTTTACATTAGAAAACATCCTACTGCATTCAACATTTATGATGCATTAGGTTTATATTAATTACCTACATGTTAATACTCAGTAGTAATGTGTTGTGCACATTTAACAAGTTCATTCTGTAGCTTCAAACATACATGAAACCATCTAAAATTAACATGTAAGTCCTGAAAGCTTCTAGAATAAACAAAGTTACTTTACCTGAAAACGGTTGTGAACAAACGCTGCTGATGGACGTGAAGAGCTGCTGTAGCTCCTTAATATTCCTGCTTGATTTTCGCTAGCTTTAGCATTTTTCCTTTGCATGTAGCTGCCGCCACGGCTGTGACGGGACCTACGGGCCACCATAGAGGTGAAGGCTGGACTGTCTGAATTCAGATCCGCTGGGTTCTGGTCTTAGCGGTCTAGCAAGGACCCGGCGAGGACACGTACTCATAAGCATCCTGCCCGTGGATTCGGACACACCCTAAGTCTCAGGGCGACGCCATGTTAGACGCCATGTTTCCTTCTATTGGAGCCCTTGAGGACAAAAAGCATTCACTGATTTTTAACAAATGGTTAAAAAACTTTCACCATTCATAATCGCTGTTTAACACATTTATGTCTTTACTCGTTGCCACTGATGAAATGAAGTTTGATCTGCTTGTCATTTTGCTGAAGTTTTCACTCCCCAGGGCTTTACTCCAACACAAAAATACGGGGTGTTTCTCAATGCCAAGGAACCTCACCTTGATGTCTTGGCCCCGCCCTGGTTGCCTAGGAGATACGTCATCAGGAGCCACCAAAACGTGTTCTGATGTTCATGTTTTACCGAGGTGTGTAGTCTCCATTTGTTAGCCGTTTAGCTAGCTGTGCAAGGATACACGAGAGATGGTCAAAAATTATCCAGAATACACCGTGGTATTTTCAAAAGAATGGCAGATCTGATGCCGGCAGCTTCTTCGAGGGCAAATTTCAAATGTAAATGTAAGTCAGCTAATTTTAAATGTTTATTTTAGATCCAAAGAAGTTGAAGAGGGCAAATGTAAAATGTAAATGTACGTCAGCTAATTTTAAATGTTTATTTTAGATCCAAAGAAGTTAGCTATGGTTGGCTAGTTGCTTAGTAGTTGCAGCTTCGGTGGCTAGCGGGTAGTAACTAGCTTATAAGTTTAATTTAACAAATATTTACACAATTTAAAAAGGCTTGTTGTATATTTATATTGAAACAAGTACATGTAAAATATATAGTGGTCTCTTGTGTCACATGCCGTTACGTGACCAATGTGGAAGCCACAATGACGTGACGCAAGTCTATTCTATTTAACCATTTTCTTTGACCAAGGCAGGACAGTGTCCTCGTAAGTAAGGCACCTGGCCTTGCAAGGACAGGCGCCTTGACATTGCGAAACACCCACAGTTTGCTTGCAACAACTTAGGTTTCAACTACCCCCATCACCAGGAAAAATACACACAGTCACTTTAAAGCAATTTTTGTTCTCATGATTCATTGGTTTTGTCTTTATACTCATTAGTACATTTGTCAAACACAAACTGCCACTGTATCTTGAAGAAACTACAACGGTTTAGGTAACTTTTAACATGAAAATGTTTATAAAATCTTTTGTGTGTCATCTTCTCATCAGTGTCAAGGTCAGAGTAAACCAGAGAGGGATGTCATACAGACATGAAGAGGCTGTTCTCTGCCAAAGTCATTGTTATTGATGGTGTCCCTCACTGATTAGAGGATAGGGGCAAAAAGGGGTCATAAAGACATTTTGCCCTATAATTCCCTTAATTCTTATTTAGCCTTCGAAGAATGGAGCATGCATTAAGTTTTTGGGTCTGTCGTTAAATCCTTTAATTTCAAAGTTAACCAGTAAAAACTAAAGTTCGTGTCAAACTGTCACAGAGAAACTCTCCTTTCAGTCAGAACAACTACTGATGTTATAAAGACATGCTTGTTTGTGACAAGAGTGTTAAACAGCTGCTCCACATTACCGCCACCGAGATGACCGGGACATATAAAGGTGGCTGTGTTACTCACTGGAGGAGATCCATACAATGAAAACTGAAATTACAATTATTCAAAGAAAATCTCCCAGCCGACATTTTTTGAATCCGTTGTTTGATTATGAAGTAATAATAATAATCATGTATGTGTAACTTACCAACAAATTGACTAGAAAGTAACCTTTAATTTGCAGACACAAACACACCGTCTGGCTGACCTCCGAACTCCAAAACAAGACTCTGCCACAGTTCTTGCTACGACAAGACGCCATAACATCGGTGCTCAAGGCCTCATGCAGACTCCTGCATTTTCACTCTGAGGAAAAGCCATCTTGAATTATAAATAACTTTACAGCTTATAAATTGAAATAATCAAATGTGTTGAATGAACAAGATGTTTAAATCAAATGTTTGAATAATCTGTGGCTAAACCAATGATGGCTATTAAATGAATATTGTTCCTGCAATGATCCATTTTGTCACAAACGTGCCGGTGAGCGAAGCGGAGATGAGGTGAGGATTCACACGCGGGTGAGGAAGGCAGGCAGACAGGTAGGAAAGGTTTTACAATAGCTTTAATATCAAGCACGTAGGACATAGAAACAATGATCCAACAAGAGACACAGAACTGAAGGGGGTTTAAATACAAGAGGGCTGGGAGCTTGGGTGATTGGAAAACGAGAGGCAGGTGGGAGCAATTAACAGAGACACATGGCTGAACCAAATGGGGAGACATGACAGGGTGTGACAGTACCCCCCCCCCCCCTCCCCCACCCCCACACACACCCACCCCCAAAGGGCGGATTCCAGACGCCCATAGGAACACAGAGCAGGGGGGGAGGAGGGGGACCCGGAGGGAGGGCCAAGAGGGACCGAGAGACCGATGGAGAGGAGGCAGGGACCAGTAGAGTCCGGGGGCCTGCGTCTAGGGCAGAGGAGGAGGCGACAACGGGCTCTTGGGGGCCTGCATCTTCTGCAGAGGAGGAGGTGACAACGGGCTCTTGGGGGCCTGCGTCTGTGGCAGAGGAGGAGGCGACGACGGGCTCTTGGGGGCCTGCATCTGTGGCAGAGGAGGAGGCGACAACGGGCTCTTGGGGGCCTGCGTCTGTGGCAGAGGAGGAGGCGACGACGGGCTCTTGGAGGCCTGCATCTGTGGCAGAGGAGGAGGCGACGATGGGCTCTTGGGGGCCTGCATCTGGTGAGGGCAGGACTGGTGGTGACCGGAGGCAGAGACGCCGGAGGAGACGTCCTTGACTTCTGTACTGGAGGCGACGGCGACGACCTCTGGACTGGAGGCGGCGGCGACGCCCTCTGGATTAGAGGCCGCAGCGACGACCTCTGGATTGGAGGCGGCGGTGACGGCCACTGGACTGGAGGCGGCGACGTCGGCCACTGGACTGGAGGCGGCGACGGCCACTGGACTGGAGGCGGCGGCATCGGCCACTGGACTGGAGGCGGCTTCAACCACTGGACTGGAGACGGCGTCGACCATGGGACTGGAGACGGTGTCGACCACTGGATTGGAGATGGCGAAGACGTTGGACTGGAGGGAACGTCGACCTCTGGACTGGAGAGAACGTCGACCTCTGGACTGGAGGGGACGTCGACCTCTGGACTGGAGGGGACGTCGACCTCTGGACACGAGGGAGCGTCGACCTCTGGACACGAGGGAGCGTTGACCTCTGGACACCAGGGAGTGTCGACCTCTGGACACCAGGGAGCGTCGACCTCTGGACACGAGGGAGCGTCGACCTCTGGACACCAGGGAGTGTCGACCTCTGGACACGAGGGAGCGTCAACCTCTGGACACGAGGGAGCGTCGACCTCTGGACACGAGGGAGCGTCGACCTCTGGACTGGAAAGAGCGTCGATCTCTGGACTGGAAAGAGCGTCGACCTCTGGACTGGAAAAAGTGTCGACCTCTGGACTGGAAAGAGCATCAACCTCTGGATTGGAAAGAACGTCGACCTCTGGACTGGAGAGAGCGTCGACCTCTGGACTGGAGAGAGCATCGACCTCTGGACACGAGGGAGCGTCGACCTCTGGACACGAGGGAGCGTCGACCTCTGGACACGAGGGACCAACGACCTCTGGACACGAAGGAGAGTCGACCTCTGGACACGAAGGAGCGTCGACCTCTGGACACGAAGGAGCGTCGACCTCTGGACACGAAGGAGCATATACCTCTGGATACGAAGGAGCGTTGACCTCTGGACTGGAAAGAGCTCTGGACTGGAGAGAGCGTCGACCTCTGGACTGGAGAGAGTGTCGACCTCTGGACTGGAAAAAGCGTTGACCACAGGACTGGAAAGAGAGTCGACCACAGGACTGGAAAGGGCGTCGACCACAGGACTGGAAGGGGCGTCGACCACAGGACTGGAAGGGGTGTCGACCACAGGACTGGAAGGGGCGTCGACTTCAGGACTGGGGGCGTCGACCTCCATTGACTTCTGGTCCGGAGGCATCGAGTTCTGGTCCGGGTGCGTCGATTTCTGGTCCAGAGGCATTGACTTTTGGTCCGGATGCGTCGACTTCTGGTCCAGGTGCGTCGACTTCTGGACCGTCGACTTCTGGTCTGTCGACTTCTGGTCCGGGGGCGTCGACTTCTGGTCCAGGTGCGTCGACTTCTGGACCGTCGACTTCTGGTCCGGGGGCATCGGCTTCTGGACCGTTGGCTTCTGGGCCGTCGACTTCTGGTCCGGGGGCGTCGACTTCTGGTCCGGGGGCGTTGACTTCTGGACCTTCGACTTCTGGACCGTCGACTTCTGGTCCGGGGGCGTCGGCTTCTGGAGTGGAGGAGGAGTTGCTGCAGATGGGACCGCTTGGACAGGCTGGGCCAGATGCGGTGCGACCTCTGGGACCACCGCTGGGACTAGATGCGGTGCGACCTCTCGGACCACCACGGGAACGGGACGCGGCAACACCTCCGGGACCACCGCTGGAACAGGATACGGTGCGACTTCCGGGACCACCACGGGAACTGGCTGTGATGCATCCACCGGGACCACCGCTGGAATAGGATGCGGTGCGACCTCCGGGACCACCGCTGGAACAGGATGCGGTGCGACCTCCGGGACCACCGCTGGAACTGGATGCGGTGCGACCTCCGGGACCACCGCTGGAACTGGATGCGGTGCGACCTCCGGGACCACCGCTGGGACAGGAGCTGACTGAACTGGTGGTGCCGGAAACTGGGAGAGCAGGGAGGACAGATTGTCCAGCTGGAGCTCCTGGAGACTGAGGCTCTGATGGAGTTGGGCCAGCTCATCTCGGAGACCGGCGAGCTCTGCTGGGTGGACTGCGGGCTCGATCCTTTGGCCAAGAGATGAGGGAGCTGCAGACTGGACCGGAACCTTCTCCTGGTAATTCGGGGAGGATAGGGTGTCCAGCTGGAACTCCCGGAGGCTGACGAGCTGACGAATCCGGCCAAGCTCCGCCTGGAGGCTGGCGAGCTCTGTCAGCTGGGCTGTAGGCATGGTTCCTCTGCCTGCAGATGACAGAGGCACTGATTGGACCAGAGACGGGACTGCTGGTCTGACTGGGGCGGGTTCAAGCTGGTGCGGCGAGCCGGAGCTGCGGCGAGCTCGCAGCTCCGTCCCGGGACCAGGGGTGTCGGTGGAGCCCGGCATCCTTCCCAACGCCGTGGGCCAGCTCCCGGGGAGCACACATCCAGTCTGGTGCCCACGTAGCAGGAGCGGTCTAACTGCGTCCCCTGGTCCAACCTCACATCTAGCTCCGGGAGGGAGAAGGGGATCGTCGCAGCCGGGGTTCGGCGTCTGCAGTGAGACGAGCCCAGAGGAGGAGAAGCCGGTCGGAGATCAGCGGTTAAAAACTGGAGCAAACACTCCCAAGGAAGAACCTCCCCGCTGGATCCTTTACTGGGTTGGATCATTCTGTCACAAACATGCCGGTGAGCGAAGCGGAGATGAGGTGAGGATCCACACGCAGGTGAGGAAGGCAGGCAGACAGGTAGGAACGGTTTTACAATAGTTTTAATATCAAGCACGTAGGACATAGAAACAATGATCCAACAAGAGACACAGAACTGAAGGGGGTTTAAATACAAGAGGGCTGGGAGCTTGGGTGATTGGAAAACGAGAGGCAGGTGGGAGCAATTAACAGAGACACATGGCTGAACCAAATGGGGAGACATGACAGGGTGTGACAGTACCCCCCCCCCTCCCCCACCCCCCCACACACCCACCCCCAAAGGGCGGATTCCAGACGCCCATAGGAACACAGAGCAGGGGGGGAGGAGGGGGACCCGGAGGGAGGGCCAAGAGGGACCGAGAGACCGATGGAGAGGAGGCAGGGACCAGTAGAGTCCGGGGGCCTGCGTCTAGGGCAGAGGAGGAGGCGACAACGGGCTCTTGGGGGCCTGCATCTTCTGCAGAGGAGGAGGTGACAACGGGCTCTTGGGGGCCTGCGTCTGTGGCAGAGGAGGAGGCGACGACGGGCTCTTGGGGGCCTGCGTCTGTGGCAGAGGAGGAGGCGACAACGGGCTCTTGGGGGCCTGCGTCTGTGGCAGAGGAGGAGGCGACGACGGGCTCTTGGAGGCCTGCATCTGTGGCAGAGGAGGAGGCGACGATGGGCTCTTGGGGGCCTGCATCTGGTGAGGGCAGGACTGGTGGTGACCGGAGGCAGAGACGCCGGAGGAGACGTCCTTGACTTCTGTACTGGAGGCGACGGCGACGACCTCTGGACTGGAGGCGGCGGCGACGCCCTCTGGATTAGAGGCCGCAGCGACGACCTCTGGATTGGAGGCGGCGGTGACGGCCACTGGACTGGAGGCGGCGACGTCGGCCACTGGACTGGAGGCGGCGACGGCCACTGGACTGGAGGCGGCGGCATCGGCCACTGGACTGGAGGCGGCTTCAACCACTGGACTGGAGACGGCGTCGACCATGGGACTGGAGACGGTGTCGACCACTGGATTGGAGATGGCGAAGACGTTGGACTGGAGGGAACGTCGACCTCTGGACTGGAGAGAACGTCGACCTCTGGACTGGAGGGGACGTCGACCTCTGGACTGGAGGGGACGTCGACCTCTGGACACGAGGGAGCGTCGACCTCTGGACACGAGGGAGCGTCGACCTCTGGACACCAGGGAGTGTCGACCTCTGGACACCAGGGAGCGTCGACCTCTGGACACGAGGGAGCGTCGACCTCTGGACACCAGGGAGTGTCGACCTCTGGACACGAGGGAGCGTCAACCTCTGGACACGAGGGAGCGTCGACCTCTGGACACGAGGGAGCGTCGACCTCTGGACTGGAAAGAGCGTCGATCTCTGGACTGGAAAGAGCGTCGACCTCTGGACTGGAAAGAGTGTCGACCTCTGGACTGGAAAGAGCATCGACCTCTGGATTGGAAAGAACGTCGACCTCTGGACTGGAGAGAGCGTCGACCTCTGGACTGGAGAGAGCATCGACCTCTGGACACGAGGGAGCGTCGACCTCTGGACACGAGGGAGCGTCGACCTCTGGACACGAGGGACCAACGACCTCTGGACACGAAGGAGAGTCGACCTCTGGACACGAAGGAGCGTCGACCTCTGGACACGAAGGAGCGTCGACCTCTGGACACGAAGGAGCATATACCTCTGGATACGAAGGAGCGTTGACCTCTGGACTGGAAAGAGCTCTGGACTGGAGAGAGCGTCGACCTCTGGACTGGAGAGAGTGTCGACCTCTGGACTGGAAAAAGCGTTGACCACAGGACTGGAAAGAGAGTCGACCACAGGACTGGAAAGGGCGTCGACCACAGGACTGGAAGGGGCGTCGACCACAGGACTGGAAGGGGTGTCGACCACAGGACTGGAAGGGGCGTCGACTTCAGGACTGGGGGCGTCGACCTCCATTGACTTCTGGTCCGGAGGCATCGAGTTCTGGTCCGGGTGCGTCGATTTCTGGTCCAGAGGCATTGACTTTTGGTCCGGATGCGTCGACTTCTGGTCCAGGTGCGTCGACTTCTGGACCGTCGACTTCTGGTCTGTCGACTTCTGGTCCGGGGGCGTCGACTTCTGGTCCAGGTGCGTCGACTTCTGGACCGTCGACTTCTGGTCTGGGGGCATCGGCTTCTGGACCGTTGGCTTCTGGGCCGTCGACTTCTGGTCCGGGGGCGTCGACTTCTGGTCCGGGGGCGTTGACTTCTGGACCTTCGACTTCTGGACCGTCGACTTCTGGTCCGGGGGCGTCGGCTTCTGGAGTGGAGGAGGAGTTGCTGCAGATGGGACCGCTTGGACAGGCTGGGCCAGATGCGGTGCGACCTCTGGGACCACCGCTGGGACTAGATGCGGTGCGACCTCTCGGACCACCACGGGAACGGGACGCGGCAACACCTCCGGGACCACCGCTGGAACAGGATACGGTGCGACTTCCGGGACCACCACGGGAACTGGCTGTGATGCATCCACCGGGACCACCGCTGGAATAGGATGCGGTGCGACCTCCGGGACCACCGCTGGAACAGGATGCGGTGCGACCTCCGGGACCACCGCTGGAACTGGATGCGGTGCGACCTCCGGGACCACCGCTGGAACTGGATGCGGTGCGACCTCCGGGACCACCGCTGGGACAGGAGCTGACTGAACTGGTGGTGCCGGAAACTGGGAGAGCAGGGAGGACAGATTGTCCAGCTGGAGCTCCTGGAGACTGAGGCTCTGATGGAGTTGGGCCAGCTCATCTCGGAGACCGGCGAGCTCTGCTGGGTGGACTGCGGGCTCGATCCTTTGGCCAAGAGATGAGGGAGCTGCAGACTGGACCGGAACCTTCTCCTGGTAATTCGGGGAGGATAGGGTGTCCAGCTGGAACTCCCGGAGGCTGACGAGCTGACGAATCCGGCCAAGCTCCGCCTGGAGGCTGGCGAGCTCTGTCAGCTGGGCTGTAGGCATGGTTCCTCTGCCTGCAGATGACAGAGGCACTGATTGGACCAGAGACGGGACTGCTGGTCTGACTGGGGCGGGTTCAAGCTGGTGCGGCGAGCCGGAGCTGCGGCGAGCTCGCAGCTCCGTCCCGGGACCAGGGGTGTCGGTGGAGCCCGGCATCCTTCCCAACGCCGTGGGCCAGCTCCCGGGGAGCACACATCCAGTCTGGTGCCCACGTAGCAGGAGCGGTCTAACTGCGTCCCCTGGTCCAACCTCACATCTAGCTCCGGGAGGGAGAAGGGGATCGTCGCAGCCGGGGTTCGGCGTCTGCAGTGAGACGAGCCCAGAGGAGGAGAAGCCGGTCGGAGATCAGCGGTTAAAAACTGGAGCAAACACTCCCAAGGAAGAACCTCCCCGCTGGATCCTTTACTGGGTTGGATCATTCTGTCACAAACATGCCGGTGAGCGAAGCGGAGATGAGGTGAGGATCCACACGCAGGTGAGGAAGGCAGGCAGACAGGTAGGAACGGTTTTACAATAGTTTTAATATCAAGCATGCAGGGCATAGAAACAATGATCCAACAAGAGACACAGAAATGAAGGGGTTTAAATACAAGAGGGCTGGGAGCTTGGGTGATTGGAAAACGAGAGGCGGGTGGGAGGAATTAATAGAGACACATGGCTGAACCAAATGGGGAGACAGGACAGGGTGTGACACATTTCAGATCTTATCTACATCAGATCAGTATGTGTTTGATTTAACAAGTTAATCAATATCTACACTCACAATAAGATACTTATTAATGTTAATATTTACTTCACATAAGTGTTTTTAAAACATTCTCATTCCCACAAAGAGCCAAGCTCTCGGAGGATCTGACTGAAGGCGTGACGTCTGAGAGATGTTTTGATAAAGCCTTCATTCGTGTCAAATTCTGGTTTTCCAAATCTGTCAACACAGTGATTTTAATAAAACACAAATGTTTCTGGAATTAATTCAATTTCTCGTTGACTCTCGAACCGGCCACTTCGAGAACACCAATTTTGAAGCCATCCCATCTTTTGATCTCAGGTCAAAGACTCTCTGTGACGCTGCGGCTGATACCAGACAAGTGGCTCTTCTAAGAGCCAACAAACAGACTTAGACGCAAACAACCATTCCAGCTTCCTGTTGTGACCTGGAGAGATCTCACACTAGACGTATCCTATCGGAGCTAATCTACGGGTTCCTGATACTGAGAGGTCCACTCCACAGGCAGCGTCCAGCACCACCTCTTGACCCCCTGGATCGCACGAGAATCTCCACAAAAGGGTATCGTAGATTCGACACAGATTGCGTTGGATGGTTTTTATAAACAAATCTATAGTATAACAAACATATAGCCAAATTCCTTTACAACCCAGACTCCACAAATTCTCTCAGACACTGAAGAAAGGTTCTACTAAGAACATCTAGCGTCCATTACAACATTCCACACATCACATTAAATCACTTCATATCCATCTTTCCATTCATACCTTGTCATGTGTAATAATTAGTTCAGGAAAAATAAATAAATTCATTTCTATAAACTATATACTTGACTCTGTCTGAATTAATACAAAGTGTGTTTATGGTTCGTGAATAAGAAAAGTAACTAGAATCTTCTGATTAAGCATTCAAAGATCACTCAGATTAATATTTCATATTAATATGGATTTATCCCATCTTATTGATCATTTTAATAAATATGTAGCAACCATCAACACTACATTTGAGATATTCAGATGTTTATGTCCTTGTTCTAATTTTTATTTTTGACTATTCCTGGATTCCATCATATTTCCTCCTGATGAGTCACAAAATGTTTTCAAAGATAAAATGAGATAATGAGACTAGACCTACTCTAGTAGAAAAGCAGATGAGCGAGGGAGAAACTCATCTTCCAGGATGATTGGCTGCCAAGACTACACTTCTGGCTCCCTAAAGAGGCCAGCAGCAGCTTCGCACCAACATATTTGGTTTTGATTTATCAAGTCAAGTCTTGGGTTTTAAAGCCAGAATCCAACGCCCAACTGGATGGTTCGAGGCTTTCCCTCCCTTTTATTCGCTTGGGCCGACGTCCAGCTCACGGATATAATGAATGTATTTGGAACATCTCGATAGTCTGGAGTTTATTTGTTGTGTCTTTTTTTTGATAGATAAAGCATAACATCTAATCATGGATAAACTAGCAGATTGCTTGTGCACTGAACTGGTCCTGGCACCTGGCCTGGCTCGCCATCCTATGTATGTGAATATGTAGTCTGGCATGACCTATAGAAAGAGCTCAGTTGTGGGGTGGGATCTATGGTTGTGTGTGAAACTACATGCTATTGAACAACGTTATAACCCATCAAAGCAAAAAACAAAGTGACATATTGATCTCCACAGAGGTCAGCCGATGGGGCAATTCAATTCAATTCAATTCAAGTTTATTTCTATAGCGCCAAATCACGACAAGACTCGTCTCAAGGACCTTCACATAGTAAAAATTCCAATACAGGTCAGTTCATTAAGCCAATCAGTAAAAAGTTTCTATATAAGGAACCCAGCAGGTTGCATCGAGTCACTGGGTGTGTCCGAATCCAGAGGAAGGATGCTTGTGAGGACGCATTTTGAGGTCCATGACGTCACAGCGCAGCGACGAGTACTGTCCGAATTCCAAGAATACTCATTCTCGCATCCTCAAATGCGTCCTCGCTCCACCCACATTTCGAGGATGGGTCTGATGGATCCTCACAGGAGCAAGGGTATCCCAGCATGCTTTGCGCGGGTTGCTGGACTCGACACTCACAACAATGGCGGACGGAGTGGGAGAGCAGTACAGCTTAAAATGTAAGTAAAAAAAAAATAGCGGTCAAAAAAATAAAATACGTGTTTGGGCACTTTTGGTTTGTATTTTATATAAGATCTAATACCGCAAATTGTTTCTTTCATGTAATTTAAGGCTAAAACATGCCCCACCGAAAACTAGCTTGAATGTGTAATAGGAACCCACCGTAAACTAGCTTGATCCCAGCAGGCTTTGTTAAAAAAATAGCGGTAGAAAACTAAGCTGAAAGTGGTTCTGTTTATAGACATTTTTCGTTTGTATATTTGTTTTTTTTTTTATTACATTTTAGGCAGGAATCAGCAAAAACAAGTTTCTTTCACGGGTCCCAGTTATTCCTTTTGGTGTGTGTGTGCGTGTGTGTGTGTGTCGAATTAAACTTGTCATTTGTTTTAAGGACAACGGAGCAAAGAAGCGTTTTTATTAAGCTTAGAGGTGAAGAGTGAAGCTGTTTACACACAACCACAGTAGTTCTGCTGTGAAAAATAGTTTTACATTCAGGGATTTACACAGCTGACACGTTTTAATGAAGTCAAAATAGTGTGGAGAATAGAATTTTTATCCTCTCATGTGGATAAATGTAAAAATGTGTTTGTCTTTTTGTCACCTGTGGTCTCTGATTTTCTCTGTAGGACGTCAGGTGTCCAGGGTCAGGAGAGGCTTTACCTGTTGGGTCATCCTGGGAGAAAGGCCTTCTACTGTCATCATGTTAATGTTATTTAGCTGTTTGTTTGATATTTGAACACATTTATTAAAACAAATACTAACTAAATAACTCTTTCTGGTCATTGATTTTATCACCAGTTTTATTATTACAGATGTTTTTGAACATGTTACATGAACAGAAAATGAAAAGATGGTAAGGAGACAAGATTATTTATAATAGGTTACACTTATTTACAGATCAAAACCAGTATGGACCAGTTATGTTCGGTTAAAGCAGGATTAACCTGAGTGATTCTTCCTGGATCATTTATTTAAACTGAGTGAGCAGGAAGTCTTTAACAGTGCAGCTGGATCTGCTGCAGGAGGATCCAGACGTGGATGGAGGGCTGGAGCAGACCCGTGGCTGGACGTTTCTGGTCAGAGGAACATCATGCAGAGAGAGCTTTGGGACGCTTCCTCTCACTGTCCACTCCATCGTCCATCTACAGGGACTGCTGGGCTGGCTCAGACGACGGCTGTTACATCTCTAAGATGTATTCAGAAATACGAAACGAGGAGATGGTTTATGGATCCACTAGTATAACAATTGTGACTCTTCAGCAAATAAAACCACAGTGTTGTTTTTAATAAAGGTTCTACATAAATGACTTGCCTGTTAACACTAGTGGTGGTCTGCTGGTACCTCCTGCAGGACAGAGCACCACTGACCTCCTCCACACACATCTTCCTCACACTCATCCTCCAGACCCACAACTTCACCAGCACAGAGGCAGATGTGCAGCACAGTGCATGCTGACCTGTAATAGATTAAAAAAGGTTTTTTATTGAAAAATGTAAAACAAAACAACCTGCAGTACACTGGTTCTGTTCCGTTTGAAGAACAGCAGGGAAAACTACAGAGAATTTACATTTTTAACACAGATCTAATCATTATTAGGCTTAAGTTGAATAAACAAATGCACACTGAAAACATTCCAATGCTATTTTATTAAAAAGCCTGTTTTTTAAAACGTTTTATCCTCATTTGATGTTAAATAAGAAATTCTACGGTCCAAATAAAATTAGAAAACATCCTGCTGCATTCAACATTTATAATGCATTTGGTTTATATTAATTACCTACATGATAATACTCTGTAGAAATGTGTTGTGTACGTTTAACAAGTTCATTCTGTAGCTTAAAACATACATGAAACCATCTAAAGTTAAAATGTAAGTCCTGAAAGCTTCTAGAATAAACAAAGTTACTTTACCTGAAAACGGTTGTGAACAAATGCTGCTGATGGACGTGAAGCTGCTGTAGCTCCTTAATATTCCTGCTCCATTTTCGCTAGCTTTAGCATTTTTCCTTTGTGTGTAGCTGCCGCCACGGCTGTGACGGGACCTACGGGCCACCGTAGAGGCGAAGGCTAGACTGTCCGAATTCAGAGCCGCTGGGTTCCGGTCCTAGCGGTCTAGCAAGGACCCGGCCTTGCTAGACCAGCGAGGACCCGTACTCGTAAGCATCCTTCCTCTGGATTCGGACACACCCACTGACTTGTGTCAGTGACTTTACAGCAATCCTCATACTAATCAAGCATGCAGCGACAGTGGAGAGGAAAACTCCCTTTTAACAGGAAGAAACCTCCAGAGGATCCTGGCTCAGTATAAGCAGCCATCCACCACGACTCACTGGGGATGGAGAAGACAGTGCAGACACACACACACACACACACACACACACACACACACACACACACACACACACACACACACACACACACACACACACACACACACACACACACACACACACACACACACACACACAAACATATATACCAAGTAGTGTTTATGGTTATATTGTGATTTCTTAGTAAATATTCTATTTGGTGAGAGATAAACTTTATTGTATTCATCCTAGTGAATCTATAATTTAATGGGTAAACTAGTAGTAGCACATTCAATGTCAAAGAGAGTAAAATGTTATTATCAGTAGAGGGAGAAGTGGTTAGCAGCAGTGTGCTAGCCGATGGCCCCCTCCATGAGCCCACCACAGCTCAGCAGTCTGCCATCCTCTGTGGAAGACGACAAAAATACATCATTTTTTCTAAATAATGAGCCGAACAAGCCATTCATGAGCCAACACCATCTTTGTAGTTTTTCTCCACTGCAGCTCTGGTGCAAAGCCTGCCCAATGAACATTGAGCGCCATAATTGGAAAGACAAAACTGATCAGGCCAGCGTAAACCTGCTAAGGCCACAATGGAGCGTGGCTACACCGACCTGCAGAGCTCAGTCTTTTTGCTTCTGCTGTGGCTAGACTTCTAGGCTAGCTGGTACCATCAGAGCAATGCTACTGCGTTCATTTAATGATGCAAAACCAGCTGATACGGAAGTGGTTTTCATGCTGTAATTTCACATTCAAGCTTCATAAACCACTGATTTATGTGTGTTTTCTCTATGGTTTAAAGGGCTAACGTTAACGTGTATGAACCTTTCAAACAATTCACTTTTGTGTTGGCCTTAAAATACCAGAACTAATGAAACAAGTTTTCACCACAGAAGTTTTACTTTTTACCATTTAGCCAAAACAGTTGATCATAAAAGAACCAATGCCACTGCTTTATATTTCATTTTTCTTTCTTGTGTGTGTGTGTGTGTGTGTGTGTGTGTGTGTGTGTGTGTGTGTGTGTGTGTGTAGGTGGGGGGGTTGGGTTAATGTTTCCCAAATAAATATCAACAGGATGAACTTCCTAAATGAGACACTTTAAACCTTCTTTCCTCTGAAGGTTTGCCCCGGCAGACTCCCGGTAGCTCAAGGGTTTTGTTTAATTTGAGAAGCTTCTGCACAATATGAAGCCTGAATATTATTCAAATAAAGTTCCCAGTCTCTGATGACTTGTTTTACTTAAAGCACACACTTTCTAGACAAATTTGAAGCAGCATTTTATTTTTATTTCTTTGCACAGAAAACAAGTTGAGATCACACGGCCTGCACCTCCAGGCAACAGCCCACCTTTATGGAGTCGTGCATCCAGGTGTGGTGCAGTAGTTCCCAGACACGTCAGTTAAACCCAATCACAGCCATGTCTCAGTGGTTTTGATCAGCCCAATACGCAGACCAGTTCGCAGAAATCCACACAGACTAAATCTAAATGATAAGATTTCTAAAAATAAACAGCACATGAAGGAGAATGCGATTAAATGACTGAGGAAAGCAGCAAACAGTTTCATATCGTTTGGGTCTCCAGAGAGACTCCCTGCTTATGATATTTGTTTTTCTCCATTTGCTCTGTTTTATTGTCTAACTACCCCAGGCCAAACCATCACGTTTGTCTTGCAGCAGGAGAGGTTGTTGGTGGAGTAACGCCCTGCTGCCACCTCGGTGGATTTTACATTCAGGAGCCATTTTCTCAGTCCGAAGAGGTCTCTCCTTCGTCTCACTCCTTCATTATCACAGTCCACTCCATCAGACAGTAAAGGGGTGGGGGGGTGGGTGGTTAAGAGGGAGGGAAGTGGGAAGAAGGAAAAGATGAGAGACAGAGAGGGTGAGACTGACAGACAGAGAGAGATGGGGAGGGGGGGGGGGTAGTACAGAGAGCTGTAGCTATCTGCTGAAATATTCATGTTGGTGCCAGCAGCTTTTCCATTCCCCGCTCAGCAGGGGGCTGCTGTTTGATACATCCATCGCTCCCCCCCCCCCCCCCCCCCCCCCCCCGGTGTCTCTTAACTAGTGAGGCTGGTGGAGGGTAAACGCTCTTCGGGAGACAGAAGGTCTCTCTCTGTGCCAACCTGGACAGCACATCCCCACCCACAGTCAGGGAACAACTTCTGTCATTAAAAACAAGGTTTCCACAAGTTTCAGATGATTACTGAAGATGGATGTAATCATATCTAAATCCTCTTTTAGGGATTTTCTTCTGCAGAAACTGTGAAACTCCACGTTACAGAAACGGGACCCACGTATAAAACTATGGGTCGGAATGAAACAACATTCCCACACAGAGCTCTTGTTCCAAAACCAACATTTAGCGGGATCTTTTCAAATGTTCCAGATGGTTCCTGTGCAGTTCTAGAAGAAGCTGAAGGACTCAGTCCAAGTTACTCAGGCCTGGGTCACGTGAGAGGGTTTCAGAGACTTTCAAACCACAAGAGACGTCACGTGTGGCAACAGACAATCAGTGTGGTGTGTGGCAACGAGGCGAAAACCACTACACCAGTTTCACACAAGAACATTCCCAGTTTAGACCGGAAACCTCAGACAAACCTCTCAGGATCAAGTGTGAATTTGGAGTAAACAAACATGGCGGAGGGGTGTGCCACCTCCCGGTCTGATTCAACAGAAAAGACAAGCCAATGTGTTGAATATCCCTGATTCATGATGGGAGTGGTCCCGACATGCCTCCAGAGGACCAGTAATCTGGAGTGTTCTTAAGCTGGTCAAAGGGGGAGGAACAGGTGAATTATCTTGATGCGTGAACCAGATCTCACAAGAGGACAGAAATGATTTGTTTATTGTGTCACATTTTAAAATATTCTTATTTTCATTCACTATTTATATTAAAGGTAGGACATTTTATTCTTTTTCCCTGGTTGGAAAGATCATTTTTTTGTTTTTCAGCTGACTGGGTGCCAAGCCCATGTGCACCAAGTGTAGTAGTGCTCCTCTTCAGGGATCCAAACAGCCAGATGTGGGGCTACTAAAAGTGTTTGTATTAAAACACTGACCTTGGGCTCTAAACATCTAAAACTGGTGTGAAAGTTAGAAACTGAGTGACTGGGAAGTTTGTTAGCTGCATTTAGCATCAGCGGCTAAAGAACCAGCAAAAAGACCAAAAAAAAAAAAAAAGATGCTGGCTCTCCACATTAGCTCATGAACTATTCACCCTCTGTCCTTCAGGCAACAGGCTGAGAAACAGAATCTCCCCCAAGACCTCTGACCCTTGATCCGTCATAGTTACCAGGCTGATTCATTTGAGTCTCATGTTTCTGATGAGAACATTTTAGCTTTTCAGTTAGCTTAGCGAGCTATGAATGTGCGTTCATTTTCCTTTTTAATGGAGGGCGTTTCCCATTATTTACAGGCATAAATAGATGTTGTTGGATTTTGTGCAGCAATAGGATGCATGTTGAATTTGCACCAAACTAATGATGACTAAAAATTAGTTCACAAGATTATTTACTGGATTATCAAAAATAGCCAAGTTTGTGTTTTAGTTTTGTTCAAAACAATAGATCAAAAGTCTTATGCTTGACTTTTAAACACAATCAAAGAAAACGTTTGTTATTTCACTTAAAATCTATTTAAGGTATTATCAGAATATAAAATAGTCGAAACATAAAAAGCTGCTTTTTACTCAAATATCACAGGACATAAAACTAAAATGTGTTTTAGGCATCATTCACTCTGGTTTATTCTCAGAGGTAATCAACTTTGGGTCAAAAAGGCGACACCAGTCACTTCTTCCTCTCTGGGAATTTCTAATTAGGACCATGAATTTATTTATTTTTGTGCAGTTCTCCCTCCTCAAATTGCTGCTGGCAAGTTTTAGTATCACATGATAATTATTTATTGGAGAATTACTGTCAGAACATGTCAAATAAACAAGCACGGGCAGAAAACCAGTAGAGAAGAACCCTGGTGTCGACCGACGCAGTCTTCTAGTTTTTTTAGAAATGTGAGGCGGTTGTAGAGCCAGCAGCGCCGGCCTCGCCACAGATCCATGACAACAAAAAACAGCAGGTTTAGTTTAAGAGAGGGAGGCTTCAGCAAACACGGCATCATTTCATTTAGATCTGATGGTTAAACAGGGAGGGGCTGCCTCTGTGGTTACTGTGTGTGTGTGTGTGTGTGTGTGTGTGTGTGTGTGTGTGTGTGTGTGTGTGTTTGAGCCTGTGTTAAAAATATCTTTGCCACAGCGGGAAGATGCAGTGGCCAATTACAGTGCAGCATCTTGGCTAGTGCATGTATATTCGTGTGTGTATACGTGCATGCATGGGTGTGTGTGTGCATGCGTGTGCATTTGTGTGTGTGATTGCGTGCATGTGGGTGTGTGTAAATGTGTGTGTGATTGCGTGCATGTGTGTGTGTGTGTGTGTGGAGGTTCAGTTGGAGTTCAGTCACATCTGAGCTTGTAGAACCTCGGTGAATGCTGCAGTGTGTGTTTAGCGACAATGGGGCTTTTTGTCAGAGCAGCAGAACCTGAACACACCCCTCGAGGACGACGTCAGGGCTGAGGACAATTAGAGGGAGGAAGGTGGGTACATATGGAAAAGGAAATGGAGACAATGTAAAGAAAGGGAATCAGGGAGAAGGAAAGTAAATAAAGCCCCCGTTGTTTCCAGCAGAGATGATCTCTCCACACCCTTTTAGAAGCTGAAGCCCGGCCTCAGCAGCACGACTCTGTGGGACGTTGTTACGTAATTCCCTTTAGTGTAGATGTTCATGTATTCATCAGCCCTTGAATAAATATGGTGCACCTTCTGCACTGTTACTGCTCACCATTTAACTTAGTTTTTTTTCTCTTATTAAACTTGTTTTGCACAAATACAAAATAAAAAATGCTTTCCGATCCTGATCCTTCCTGCATTTGTTCTTATAAATAACAGAGTCTCGTGTCCCACGGCTCCTGCAAAGGAAGTTAAACTTGTTGTTGTTTGGTTACAGAATGTCACAGATAAGTTCAGAGAAAGCTGCTGTGATGCTTCGGAGGATGCTGCACGTGCCCAGCAGGGATGAGTTAGTCCATCATCATGAACCATAATGCAAGGTTCAAAACATTAATGTCTGCAGCAGAAAGCAGCTCAGCGTGAGTGGTGAGGTTGCTTTTGTTTACACTTTGGTAGAAATCTCTGGTTTGCCCCTGAAATCTTGTCTTAACCCCTTCAGTCTTCCTCACCAAGAAAAAAAAAGTGTCTTTTTGAATTGGGGCAACAAGAGCTATAGTTTAATGTAAACAAATAATATTAAGACATGTTTGAAGAAAAGGCCTAATGTTGCATTACCTTAATATTACAATTATTATTCCATTAATATTATTTGTTTACATTAAACTAAAGCTCTTGTTGCCCCAATTCAAAAAGAGACTTTTACAGTTCATTTACAGCTTGAATGAGATTAAAGGACTTGAGAAGAGCTCTAATGGTGACCAGACGGGTAAAGGGCTACAGCTGCTACAAGAGAGCCTCCATCCATCAGAGGCCACAACACATGCAGTCATACACAATAATTAAAATTATAATGGCCACAGCCACATTTAGCTTTTAGTTATCAAAGTTTCTCTCTAAGTGGAGGCAGGTCTGAGGCACAAACACCTCTGAGCGGGGAGTAAGCATTCAGGAAACAAATCGGGCTGGCTCTGTCTGCGCCATGACTAAAGCAACAAAAGAATAAATGAGTGAAAACAGCAGTTTGCACTCCCACCATGCAGGCAATTAACCAGCTCAGAGAGTGTTGTTGTCTTTTGTCCCTGCAGAAAACAGGTGAACAAGCGGTCCATGTCCATCTACTGCCCTCTTGTGGTGAACAGCTGTCAGTGTTGTAACGACTGCATCGTGGCCTCCTTCCACTTCAGAGAAATGGTATAATTTATGCATCAGATCTCTAATAATGGTAAATGGCCTGTATTTGATGTAGCGCCTTCTAGAGTCCTGGAACCCCCCAAGGCGCTTTACAACACAATCAGTCATTCACCCATTCACACACACATTCACACACTGGTGGGGATGAGCTACGATGTAGCCACAGCTGCCCTGGGGCGCACTGACAGAGGCGAGGCTGCCGAGCACTGGCGCCACCGGTCCCTCCGACCACCACCAGCAGGCAATGTGGGTTAAGTGTCTTGCCCAAGGACACAACGACAGCGACAGACTGAGCGGGTCTCGAACCTGCGACCTTCCGATTGCGAGGCGAGCACTTATTCCTCTAGCAGTGAAATCATCACTTCCTGTTTACTCAGGAAGCACTTGTAACTCAGTGAGCTCTGTGTCTTTTAGATGCAACAGTTTTAGACTTAAACAGTGAACCAAAATCACCATCTTTTCACCTCCCCTTGTTTTCAAGCAAGAAGATCATTTTAAGTTTAAATGATCAGCTAATAAAAGTTTCTAACAGGCTCAACTGTTTTACAGTCAGATCTGAAAAGTATCTAAACAGATGAATTCCTCTGTTTTTCCATTATTTTTGACACGTTTTACCTCTGTGAGAAATGTGGGATGAAAGCATTCATGAGAGAGGAATAGGTACATTAATCCTACAGGTTCCACTTTAGATGTTATAAATCTTCATGTCTGTCTTCAGCCATTGTTTTATATTTGGGTCAGATGCTTGTTTATGCTGTTGCTCCTTAGATTATGCATACTCGCTGGATTCCGGTGCAGGGACATGACTTCCTGTGCTGCAGAACAGCCCCTGTGGACACCACACACACACACACACACACACACACACACACACACACACACACACACACACACACACACACACACACACACACACACACACACACACACACACACACACACACACACACACACACACACACACACACACACACACACACACACACACACACACACAGGCTCCTCTCACTGTCCCTGCATCATGGATGGCCCAGCTGTGGTGTCGACCCACAGGGGACCTTCACTGCCATTCTACAACACCTCCACCTCCACCTCCACCCTGGCCTTCGACCAGCACTTCTCCTCGACGGCCAGAGGAAGACTCCTATGAAAATAGGATAAACACCAAGTTAATGGAGTTTTCCTCCTCTCTCTCCCTCATTGTCTCTCTTCCTTCCCAAATCGGCTAAAGGGAAAACGTGCGGACAGCCTTTGACTGGACGCCGTCTGGCTGGCAGACTTAAAAAGCAGGATTTTCTGTTTGCAGAGTGACATGAACACATGTTTGCACATGCTATTTTGTTTGAGACAAGGTGAAGATCACACTGCATGAAAACACTATGCTGGTATCACTCAGAACCTTCCTGAGGTGTGACACATCAACAGAGACCCAGCACCACTTTGACTGGGTTTTACGCGTGGCTCATGGCTCTAGGAGTAATTTCAGCCTCTCTTCTCTCCAGTTGTGTGGGATGCTGGTCGGGATCCTGGTTGGAGGCACGGACTATTTCCACCTCGCTGCCCTCCACTTGGTGATGTTTGCTTCCGTCCTGTTCTGGATTTTGACCATGTGCCTGTTTGTGGTTTATCTTACAGGGGTCCACAACAGGATGACGGCCATCTAATGTTGCACCCTGGTGACACACACAGACACACACACACACACACACACACACGCACGCACGCACGCACGCACGCACACACACACACACACACACACACACACACACACACACACACACACGCACGCACGCACGCACGCACGCACGCACGCACACACACACACACACACACACACACACACACACACACCACAGCTGGTTCTTTTAGTGACTTTGGGTTGTGAAAGCATGCAGCTGCACTCCTGACACAAAAAGGTCACATGTGATAATTACGACATTTAAAGTCAGAATGAGGAGTTTGTAACTGAGATAAGACGTGGTTAGAAATAACAACTGTTTTTGTGGAAGGAATGGGCTTCAATATAAAGTTTCACATTATTTATTTACCCTTTTGTGTAACGGTGACATTTGTGCTATTGTCTCTTACTCTCTGTGTTTTAACTGCAGCGCCGCGGCCTTGTATCTGCTGACAGCCGTGATAAACGCTCTGACCATCAACTGGGCCGTTAGAGGGCGCCACAGCTACAACTGCTGGGCAGCATCAGCTGTAAGCACACCTCCATCAGCCAGAAATCATCATGAAACAAATGCATGAATAAATCTGAGAAGGATATTTGTGTAAAGGCTTCTGTATTGCTCAGTGATCTCCAGACAATGCCGGATGTGACATTTTGGTCCCAACAATCACACTGAAGAATGTTAAATCTGATTAAAAGAGACAATGATAAAAAAAACAAAGCAGCTAAAATAAAGTTGTTCTTCATTTCCCCACAACTATTTGAATGTTTTATGATATTAATGAGCAAAGTAGCTTTTGCCAGTATTTCTTTTAACTTTATTGAGTTAATCTGAAAAGCACATTGTTGATGTTTCACGACCAAAAACTGATCCCAACACACCCCTTGATTCTTACTAGCTAATGTGATTTTTGTCACTTTATTTTTTTAAATAAAATTCTTAAAACAATTTAAAACCCAGTCATTGGTGTAGACAGAATTCTAAATAAAAAAAACACTGGGCTCTATCTGGTGGGCCAATCACATTGCTCTATCAGTTTGGTGGGCCAATCACAGAGCTCTGTCTGGTGGGCCAATCACAGAGCTCTATCTGGTGGGCCAATCACAGCGCTCTCTCGGTTTGGTGGGCCAATCACAGAGCTCTGTCTGGAGGGCCAATCACAGAGCTCTATCTGGTGGGCCAATCACAGCACTCTATTGGTTTGGTGGGCCAATCACAGGGCTCTATCTGGTGGGCCAATCACAGCGCTCTATTGGTTTGGTGGGCCAATCACAGGGCTCTATCTGGTGGGCCAATCACATTGCTCTATCGGTTTGGTGGGCCAATCACAGAGCTCCCTCTGGTGGGTCATATCATGTCATGATGTCATGTCATAATGTCAAGATGTCATGTCATGACATGTTGTCATGATGTCATGTCATGTCATGATTTCATGTCATGTCATGATGACATCAGTGTTTTTCAGTTAGAATTCAGTGTTTTTATATGGATTTTGGTGTTTTTTATTTAGAATTCAGTGTTTTCTATTTAGACTTCAGTGTTTTCATATAGAATTCAGTGTTTTTTATTTAGTATTCAGTGTTTTTTATTTAGAATTCAGTGTTTTTATATAGATTTTGGTGTTTTTTATTTAGAATTCAGTGTTTTTTATTTAGAATTCAGTGTTTTCTATTTAGAATTCAGTGTTTTTATATAGAATTCAGTGTTTTTCATTTAGTATTCAGTGTATTTTATTTAGAATTCATTGTTTTAAATCTAGAATTCAGTGTTTTTAATTTAGAATTTGGTGTTTCTTATTTAGGGGTCCACAACAGGATGACGGCCATCTCCTGGAGCACCCTAACACACACACACACACACACACACACACCACAGCTGGTTCTTTTAGTGACTTTGGGTTGTGAAAGCATGCAGCTGCACTCCTGACACAAAAAGGTCACATGTGATAATTATGACATTTAAAGTCAGAATGAGGAGTTTGTAACTGAGATAAGACGTGGTTAGAAATAACAACTGTTTTTGTGGAAGGAATGGGCTTCCATATAAAGTTTCACATTATTTATTTGCCCTTTTGTGTAACGGTGACGTTTGTGCTATTGTCTCTTAGTCTCTGTGTTTTAACTGCAGCGCCGCGGCCTTGTATCTGCTGACAGCCGTGATAAACGCTCTGACCGTCAACTGGGACGTTAGAGGGCGCCACAGCTACAACTGCTGGGCAGCATCAGCTGTAAGCACACCTCCATCAGCCAGAAATCATCATGAAACAAATTCATGAATAAATCTGAGAAGGATATTTGTGTAAAGGCTTCTGTATTGCTCAGTGATCTCCAGACAACGCCAGATGTGACTTTTTGGCCCCAACAATCACACTGAAGAATGTTAAATCTGATTAAAAGAGACAATCATGAAAAAACAAAGCAGCTAAAATATAGTTGTTCTTCATTTCCCCACAACAATTGGAATGTTTTATGATATTAATGAGCAAAATAGCTTTTGCCAGTATTTCTTTTAACTTTAGTGAGTTAATCTGAAAAGCACATTGTTGATGTTTCATGACCCAAAACTGATCTCAACATCAGGAACCCCTTGATTCTTACTAGCTAATGTGATTTTTGTCACTTTATTTTTTTTTAATAAAATTCTTAAAACAATTTAAAACCCAGTCATTAGTGTAGACAGAATTCTGAATAAAAAAAACACTGATTTCTAAATAAAAAGCACGGAATTCTAAATAAAAAGCACTGAATTCTAAATAAAAAAAACACCAAATTCTAAATAAAAAAAACCCTGAATTCTCCGTAAAAAACAATGAATTCTAAATAAAAAACACTGAATTTCTAAAAAAAACCACTGAAATCTAAATAAGAAAACACAGAATTCTAAATAAAAAACACTGAATTCTAAATAAAAACACTGAATTGTAAATAAAAACACAAAATTCTAAATAAAAACACTGATTTCTGAATAAAAAACACTGAATTCTAAATAAAAACACTGAATTCTGAATAAAAAGCACCAAATTCTTAATAAAAAGCACTGAATTCTCAATAAAAAACACACAATTCTAAAAAAAGAACCAAATTCTAAATAAAAAACACCGAATTCTAAAAAAAAAATCACTGAATTCTAAATAAAAAACACTGAATTCTAAACAAAAATAACACAATTCTAAAAAAAGCACCAAATACATCAAGTCATGATGTCCTTATGTCATATCATGTCATGATGTCATATCATGATATGATATGGGCCAATCACAGCGCTCTATTGGTTTGGTGGGCCAATCACAGAGCTCTGTCTGGTGGGCCAATCACAGAGCTCTATCTGGTGGGCCAATCACAGCGCTCTATTGGTTTGGTGGGCCAATCACAGAGCTCTATCTGGTGGGCCAATCACAGCGCTCTCTCGGTTTGGTGGGCCAATGACAGAGCTCTGTCTGGTGGGCCAATCACAGAGCTCTATCTGATGGAC
Organism: Nothobranchius furzeri; assembly: GCF_043380555.1. NCBI lineage: Eukaryota > Metazoa > Chordata > Actinopteri > Cyprinodontiformes > Nothobranchiidae > Nothobranchius > Nothobranchius furzeri. The sequence goes on from NC_091745.1 coordinate 34,274,425, forward strand.
CAATCACAGCACTCTATTGGTTTGGTGGGCCAATCACAGGGCTCTATCTGGTGGGCCAATCACAGCGCTCTATTGGTTTGGTGGGCCAATCACAGGGCTCTATCTGGTGGGCCAATCACATTGCTCTATCGGTTTGGTGGGCCAATCACAGAGCTCTGTCTGGTGGGTCATATCATGTCATGATGTCATGTCATAATGTCAAGATGTCATGTCATGACATGTTGTCATGATGTCATGTCATGTCATGATGACATCAGTGTTTTTCAGTTAGAATTCAGTGTTTTTTATTTAGAAATCAGTGTTTTTATATAGATTTTGGTTTTTTTTATTTAGAATTCGGTGTTTTTTATTTAGAATTCAGTGTTTTCTATTTAGAATTCAGTGTTTTTATATAGAATTCAGTGTTTTTTACTTAGTATTCAGTGTTTTTTATTTAGAATTCATTGTTTTAATTTTAGAATTCAGTGTTTTTAATTTAGAATTTGGTGTTTCTTATTTAGGGGTCCACAACAGGATGACGGCCATCTCCTGGAGCCAGTGGCGGAGCTTGATATGTGCAACATGTGCGGCCGAACAGGGCGGCAGTCTGGAGGGGGCGGCATTTAATTTCTTTTTTATTTTTTATTTATTTTATTTTTTTTATTTTTTTCTTCCATCAACCGATACATCAACAAAACATAGAAATCACATGTTCTTCATAATAATAATAGTGATGAGTGATGATAATAATAATATTTCTGTAATAAAAGCACAACAAAGTCATTGTTTGCGTTTATATTGGGATTTTATTGCGCCCCCTTGTGTCCGCCGCGCCTCTGTAGTGCGCTCTATAGCGCCCTTCTTCAGGTGGGGGGCGGAGGGATCTCGGAGAGTGATGATGGAGGGATACAGGTACCGTTTCACATATCACCGCTCACAAACATAATGGAGAAGAAGCGGTCCAAGCCATCTGGTGCCCAATTTCGGAAAAAAAGAAAAGAAGAGGAGGAGAAACGAGGAAAAGATGCAGGTATGCATCTCTTTATTATTTAGTTGGTATTTTTCCCGCCTGTCCCCCAACTTATTGATTAACTAACCTCTCTAATCTGAACGTTTTGCATGGTGCTATGATGATCCCTTCAAATGTCTTTTGCTAGCTTCTTACGTTGCATGTATTTAGAACTACTTCCAACCGCTAGCTTTTTCTTTGTCAAATGAGCTTTTATGAAAAGCTAAGAGTGGGAAAACCGAAAGGCTGATTACCAAACTCTATCAAATTAAAATGAGTCTTTGAGAATTTTGCTGAAATACATTGACGGCGGGCAGCAGGTCTCGCGCCGGCGCCATTCGCCTTTCTTTTTAGACTCGGGAAATGAGCTACGTATTATTTACCCCACGAAAAACGGAGCGGCAGCGGGCCGCTGCAGGTGCCCTGCTAGTAAGATCCTGTGTATACTGTAAACTGCCATAACATAAAAACTATAATAGCTAGAGTGGTCTTTTTTTAGCTGAAAGTTGAGACTGTCTCGCCTTTCAGCACTGTACAAGTCGATGATGTCATCGTGTTGCGTTGTGTGCTGCACACCGCGGCTATGTTAACTCACAGTGACCTTGAAGCAGCGCTGGAGAGTTGAAGAATTTAACCAGTTAAAATGGATTCATGGATATTTAATCAATAGTTGTGGCTCCTCTGGTCATTTAGTTCTTTGTGTGCCGGAGACATTTGCTGAATAAGGAAATAAAAACTTAAAATGACAAAAAAATTAGGGAAAAACACTTGTTTTGTATTTTATCAATTATTAATGATTAATAGATTGTTGGTGTTTTAACTTTTGGTAAAGGAAAACACACAATTTCCAGGCAGCCCCAGTCTGGAGAAGTGATGGTGACATCAGCCGTTAAAAATAAATAATACTCTGAGGTTTTTATGAATAATTTGTACATTTACTTGAGTATTTCTCTAACACCAGTACTTTTACTTGTAAATGAGTAATATTTTAGCAATGTAACGGTACTTGTACTTGAGTACAGATTTTCAGAATTCTTTCCACCACTGCTGAAACTGTAAATGCTCATTGTAACATGTTAATTAAAATGCTTAAGCAACAGACGTGACATGAAGATTGTATTGTTTGTTTTATGCAACATCAGGAGCCCTACACAGATATTTTGGGATGACATCAGCTGACACTGAGGAACAGCCATCTACCTCCACTGCTCATACCAGTAGGCCAGTATTTGAACTCGAGGAGGGACAGTCTGCTGGCACCACATCTCCCCAGGAAGATACTTTAGGTGGGTTTTGCACATGTGTGTGTGTGTGTGTGTGTCCAGTAAACATTTAGCTATAGACATTTAAATAGTATTTTCACAGAATATGGGAATTGTTCCATATAGCAATGTGGTGAGTTATGCTTCCATTTTCTGTCAATAGAGAGACCTACCAGTATATGTGAACTTGATGAGGGACAGCCAGCTGCCACGTCTCCCCAACAAGATATGTCAGGTAAGTTTTGCACAAGTGTGTGTGTGTGTGTGTGTCCTGCAAACATTAGAGAAATTTGAATGTCACATATTGTATTTTAATAGAATATGTGAAATGGTCCACATAGCAATGTGTTGAGTTACGCTTCTATTTTCTGTCAATAGAGAAGCCTGAACGATCAACCAATGAGTCCCAGTGAAGGTGATGATGAGCCTCTTTCTTCAGACCCAGCCAAGTGGCCATCACCAATTACCGACAGCATACGCACAGAGCTAGTTCGAAGAGGACCTACCAAGGTGCCAACTACTTTCATATTTCCCAGGAATGAAGGCGATGGCAGATGTTGCCATCATCACTATTTCAGTAGAACTTTGACAAGTGGTGAGAAGGTGGCCAGGAGCTGGATGTTGTATTCGGTTAGCAAATGTTGTTATATATAATACACTCCACGCAATTTGAAACAAAGTTGTAGGTGTAATTTTTTTTCTTGTGTGTGTTTGTGTGTGTGTGTGTGTGTGTGTGTGGGGGGGGGGGGGGGGGGGGGGGGGTCACGGGGGATCTCGCACAGGGCGCCATTTAGACCAGCTCCGCCTCTGCCTGGAGCACCCTAACACACACACACACACACACACACACACACACACACACACACACACACACACACACACACACACACACACCACAGCTGGTTCTTTTAGTGACTTTGGGTTGTGAAAGCATGCAGCTGCACTCCTGACACAAAAAGGTCACATGTGATAATTATGACATTTAAAGTCAGAATGAGGAGTTTGTAACTGAGATAAGACGTGGTTAGAAATAACAACTGTTTTTGTGGAAGGAATGGGCTTCCATATAAAGTTTCACATTATTTATTTGCCCTTTTGTGTAACGGTGACGTTTGTGCTATTGTCTCTTAGTCTCTGTGTTTTAACAGCAGCGCCGCAGCCTTGTATCTGCTGACAGCCGTGATAAACGCTCTGACCGTCAACTGGGCCGTTAGAGGGCGCCACAGCTACAACTGCTGGGCAGCATCAGCTGTAAGCACACCTCCATCAGCCAGAAATCATTATGAAACAAATGCATGAATAAATCTGAGAAGGATATTTGTGTAAAGGCTTCTGTATTGCTCAGTGATCTCCAGACAACGCCAGATGTGACTTTTTGGCCCCAACAATCACACCGAAGAATGTTAAATCTGATTAAAAGAGACAATGATGAAAAAACAAAGCAGCTAAAATATAGTTGTTCTTCATTTCCCCACAACAATTGGAATGTTTTATGATATTAATGAGCAAAATAGCTTTTGCCAGTATTTCTTTTAACTTTTGTGAGTTAATCTGAAAAGCACATTGTTGATGTTTCATGACCCAAAACTGATCTCAACATCAGGAACCCCTTGATTCTTACTAGCTAATGTGATTTTTGTCACTTTATTATTTTTTTAAATAAAATTCTTAAAACAATTTAAAACCCAATCATTGGTGTAGACAGAATTCTGAATAAAAAAACACTGATTTCTAAATAAAAAGCACTGAATTCTAAATAAAAAGCACTGAATTCTAAATAAAAAATACACCAAATTCTAAATTAAAAAACCCTGAATTCTCCGTAAAAAACAATGAATTCTAAATAAAAAACACTGAATTTCTAAAAAAAACCCACTGAAATCTAAATAAGAAAACACAGAATTCTAAATAAAAATCACTGAATTCTAAATAAACACACTGAATTGTAAATAAAAAACACAAAATTCTAAATAAAAACACTGATTTCTGAATAAAAAACAATGAATTCTAAATAAAAACACTGAATTCTGAATAAAAAGCACCAAATTCTTAATAAAAAGCACTGAATTCTTAATAAAAAACACACAATTCTAAAAAAAGCACCAAATTCTAAATAAAAAACACTGAATTCTAAATAAAAAAAACATAATTCTAAAAAAAGCACCAAATACATCAAGTCATGATGTCATTATGTCATATCATGTCATGATGTCATATCATGATATGATATGGGCCAATCACAGCGCTCTATTGGTTTGGTGGGCCAATCACAGAGCTCTATCTGGTGGGCCAATCACAGCGCTCTATTGGTTTGGTGGGCCAATCACAGGGCTCTATCTGGTGGGCCAATCACGTTGCTCTATCGGTTTGGTGGGCCAATCACAGAGCTCTGTCTGGTGGGCCAATCACAGAGCTCTATTTGGTGGGCCAATCACAGCGCTCTCTCGGTTTGGTGGGCCAATCACAGAGCTCTGTCTGCTGGGCCAATCACAGAGCTCTATCTGGTGGACCAATCACAGCACTCTATTGGTTTGGTGGGCCAATCACAGAGCTCTATCTGGTGGGCCAATCACAGCGCTCTATTGGTTTGGTGGGCCAATCACAGGGCTCTATCTGGTGGGTCATATCATGTCATGATGTCATGTCATAATGTCAAGATGTCATGTCATGACATGTTGTCATGATGTCATGTCATGTCATGATGACATCAGTGTTTTTCAGTTGGAATTCAGTGTTTTTTATTTAGAATTCAGTGTTTTTATATAGATTTTGGTGTTTTTTATTTAGAACTCAGTGTTTTTATTTAGAATTCAGTGTTTTCTATTTAGAATTCAGTGTTTTTATATAGAATTCAGTGTTTTTTATTTAGTATTCAGTGTTTTTTATTTAGAATTGAGTGTTTTTATATAGATTTTGGTGTTTTTTATTTAGAATTCAGTGTTTTTTATTTAGAATTCCGTGTTTTCTATTTAGAATTCAGTGTTTTTATATAGAATTCAGTGTTTTTTATTTAGTATTCAGTGTTTTTTATTTAGAATTCATTGTTTTAAATTTAGAATTCAGTGTTTTTAATTTAGAATTTGGTGTTTCTTATTTAGGGGTCCACAACAGGATGACGGCCATCTCCTGGAGCACCCTGGTAACAGACACACACACACACACACACACACACACACACACACACACACACACACACACACACACACACACACACACACACACACACACACACACACACACACACACACACACACACACACACACACACACACACACACTCACACACACACACACACACACACACACACACACACACACACACCACAGCTGGTTCTTCTAGTGACTTTGGGTTGTGAAAGCATGCAGCTGCACTCCTGACACAAAAAGGTCACATGTGATAATTACGACATTTAAAGTCAGAATGAGGAGTTTGTAACTGAGATAAGACGTGGTTAGAAATAACAACTGTTTTTGTGGAAGGAATGGGCTTCCATATAAAGTTTCACATTATTTATTTGCCCTTTTGTGTAACGGTGACGTTTGTGCTATTGTCTCTTAGTCTCTGTGTTTCAACAGCAGCGCCGCGGCCTTGTATCTGCTGACAGCCGTGATAAACGCTCTGACCATCAACTGGGCCGTTAGAGGGCGCCACAGCTACAAATGCTAGGCAGCATCAGCTGTAAGCGCACCTCCATCAGCCAGAAATCATCATGAAACAAATGCATGAATAAATCTGAGAAGGATATTTGTGTAAAGGCTTCTGTATTGTTCAGTGATCTCCAGACAACGCCAGATGTGACTTTTTGGCCCCAACAATCACACTGAAGAATGTTAAATCTGATTAAAAGAGACAATGATGAAAAAAACAAAGCAGCTAAAATATAGTTGTTCTTCATTTCCCCACAACTATTTGAATGTTTTATGATATTAATGAGCAAAGTAGCTTTTGCCAGTATTTCTTTTAACTTTAGTGAGTTAATCTGAAAAGCACATTGTTGATGTTTCATGACCCAAAACTGATCTCAACATCAGGAACCCCTTGATTCTTACTAGCTAATGTGATTTTTGTCACTTTATTTTTTTTAATAAAATTCTTAAAACAATTTAAAAACCAGTCATTGGTGTAGACAGAATTCTAAATAAAAAAACACTGATTTCTAAATAAAAAGCACTGAATTCTAAATAAAAAGCACTGAATTCTAAATAAAAATACACCAAATTCTAAATTAAAAAAACCCTGAATTCTCCATAAAAAACAATGAATTCTAAATAAAAAACACTGAATTCTAAAAAAACCACTGAATTCTAAATAAGAAAACACAGAATTCTAAATAAAAAACACTGAATTCTAAATAAAAACACTGAATTCTAAATAAAAACACTGAATTGTAAATAAAAAACACAAAATTCTAAATAAAAACACTGATTTCTGAATAAAAACACTGAATTCTAAATAAAAACACTGAATTCTGAATAAAAAGCACCAAATTCTTAATAAAAAGCACTGAATTCTCAATAAAAAACACACAATTCTAAAAAAAGCACCAAATTCTAAATAAAAAACACCGAATTCTAAAAAAAATCACTGAATTCTAAAAAAAAACACTGAATTCTAAATAAAAAACACTGAATTCTAAATAAAAAAAACACAATTCTAAAAAAAGCACCAAATACATCAAGTCATGATGTCATTATGTCATATCATATCATGATGTCATATCATGATATGATATGGGCCAATCACAGCGCTCTATTGGTTTGGTGGGCCATTCACAGAGCTCTGTCTGGTGGGCCAATCACAGAGCTCTATCTGGTGGGCCAATCACAGCGCTCTATCTGGTTTGGTGGGCCAATCACAGGGCTCTATCTGGTGGGCCAATCACATTGCTCTATCGGTTTGGTTGTCCAATCACAGAGCTCTGTCTGGTGGGCCAATCACAGAGCTCTATTTGGTGGGCCAATCACAGCGCTCTCTCAGTTTGGTGGGCCAATCACAGAGCTCTGTCTGGTGGGCCAATCACAGAGCTCTATCTGGTGGACCAATCACAGCACTCTATTGGTTTGGTGGGCCAATCACAGGGCTCTATCTGGTGGGCCAATCACAGCGCTCTATTGGTTTGGTGGGCCAATCACAGGGCTCTATCTGGTGGGCCAATCACAGCGCTCTCTCGGTTTGGTGGGCCAATCACAGAGCTCTGTCTGGTGGGCCAATCACAGAGCTCTATCTGGTGGACCAATCACAGCACTCTATTGGTTTGGTGGGCCAATCACAGGGCTCTATCTGGTGGGCCAATCACAACGCTCTATTGGTTTGGTGGGCCAATCACAGGGCTCTATCTGGTGGGCCAATCACATTGCTCTATCGGTTTGGTGGGCCAATCACAGAGCTCTGTCTGGTGGGTCATATCATGTCATGATGTCATGTCATAATGTCAAGATGTCATGTCATGACATGTTGTCATGATGTCATGTCATGTCATGATGACATCAGTGTTTTTCAGTTAGAATTCAGTGTTTTTTATTTAGAATTCAGTGTTTTTATATAGATTTTGGTGTTTTTTATTTAGAATTCAGTGTTTTCTATATAGAATTCAGTGTTTTTATATAGAATTCAGTGTTTTTATTTAGTATTCAGTGTTTTTTATTTAGAATTCAGTGTTTTTATATAGATTTTGGTGTTTTTTATTCAGAATTCAGTGTTTTTTATTTAGAATTCAGTGTTTTCTATTTAGAATTCAGTGTTTTTATATAGAATTCAGTGTTTTTATTTAGTATTCAGTGTTTTTTATTTAGAATTCATTGTTTTAAATTTAGAATTCAGTGTTTTTAATTTAGAATTTGGTGTTTCTTATTTAGGGGTCCACAACAGGCTGACGGCCATCTCCTGGAGCACCCTGATAACACACACACACACACACACACACACACACACACACACACACACACACACACACACACACACACACACACACACACACACACACACACACACACACACACACACACACACACACACACACACACACACACACCACAGCTGGTTCTTTTAGTGACTTTGGGTTGTGAAAGCATGCAGCTGCACTCCTGACACAAAAAGGTCACATGTGATAATTATGACATTTAAAGTCAGAATGAGGAGTTTGTAACTGAGATAAGACGTGGTTAGAAATAACAACTGTTTTTGTGGAAGGAATGGGCTTCCATATAAAGTTTCACATTATTTATTTGCCCTTTTGTGTAACGGTGACGTTTGTGCTATTGTCTCTTACTCTCTGTGTTTTTTTTTTTTTTTTTTTTTTTTTTTTTTAACGTGTCCTGTCTGGCTGTGAAGCAAGCAGAATTGATGTCTGAATGCTGGTAACAAGCCTTACAGTTTTACTCTCAGGTGGAGCATCAGAGCATCTGCTTTTAATGTCTCAGGCGGAGCATCAAAGAGTCTGCTTTTAATGTCGCACCTGATATTTAAAACTTTATTGTTATTGTTTTTGAATGCTTTGTAATTTCGACCAGACACGGAGACAGAGGTGAAAGAGAAAGGAAAAGAGAAAAGGTGGGGAGAGAGGGGGTTAGGTGGGGGGGGGATTCAACAAAAATAAACAATAATGAACAAGAGTCTGCTTCTAGACCTGCAAAATGAGACGAGAAAAAAGCAAAACATAACAAAAAAATGGGACACAACACCAATATAACAAAATCAAGCTATCACTGCGTCAACTTGATGAAGAAATATATAATCAATCATTGTTTAACTAAACAGTCACACGATAATATACCACAGTGCATTGAGTGCCCACCATAGTCTTAAGACATGTGTTGAACGTGCCCAAGCCCATACTTATGAGAGCACCATGTGAGCACCTGTGTGTGTACACGCGCTTGTTTATGTAAGGTTTATCTATAGGAGCGTCCAATAGAGAGTGTGAGGGACCACAGATCTGCCCCCCAAAGACGCGTAGGAGACGGGGGGGAGCTCCAAGTCCCAGAGATCCAGGCGCTGCCCCAGAACACAGGAACCCCAAGGAGCCCGCAACCAGAAAGGCCCCCGCCCCCCTCGAGAGGCACAGAGGATCGCCCCGGGGGGCCACAACCAGCAGCCGGCAGAGCCCCGGGAGATATCAGCGGCAAGTCCTCAGGCCTGCCCGCAGCCTCCCACCCCCTAGCCGGCCGAGTCCGGGACCCAGCGACCCGGGACCCAGGGGCGACCACCCCCGCCGGGGACCCAGCAGAGCCCAGGGACCCAGACCCCCCCAGGCCGCCACCGGGATTGATCAGGCAGATGCCAAAAATCTTAAACTCCCTGACCCGGGAGCCACGAACACTCAGGCAGACCAAGGCATCACACCCCCACCAGGTGTGACAGGGGGGAGGGGAGACGAAGATCTATATCATCAAAGGAGGTCCCAGGAGAAGGGAGGAGTCAAAGGCCCCACCTGACATATACAGTCATACACAAACACAGTCACACACTCCCTCCCTCATGCTCACACATGCACATACAACCAAAGACTTACAAAAATACACGCCGGACACCCATTCATGCTCCCCATACACACCCTATTCACTCTGGTCCCGGTAATGCTGCACATGGGGTACAACCACCACCGGTTACCAGAGTTTGACCCTTTCTGCTGGGGTGCTGATGAGCAGGCTCCCCCGCCCACCGCCGAGCACAGCAACCCACCACCCCAGACCCCAACCAGACGGCCAGATCTCCCTCCTAGTCTCCAGCCCCAGGCAGCCAAGCAACAACAGAGGTGTGCTAAGACCCCCTGGTCTCCCTCCACCTGCTCCAACATAGTGTTGTGTGTTAATGAGGTGTATTCTATTGCTGTGGTGAGCGGGCAGTGCGGGCATTTTCTGGCCTATGCCAGCTGATGCCACTGCACCACCCTACTTGCACCCACAGCCCTTGGTGTCTAAATGCAGTTTAAAATTCGAAGTGGGCACCGGCACTCGGGAGGAGGCTGAGAACTCCCCCTGCCAAGTGCCGTTGAATGTGCTCACTCCCAAGGCCCTAAGTGTATGTTTGCGTGGAATGTCGTCGGTGGAAGTGCATAAGGTGCAAATAAAATTGGGGGGCAGGAAGCCACAGGAATGCGGAAATGGGGTCCATACCCGCACTCCTCGACTTGTCCACCCCCCAAGGTCCTATGTGCATGTTTGTGTGATGATGTGAGGGAGCAGGAGGAGAGAAATAAACGGGGATGGGGAGGAATGGCTGGTAGGGCTTAGCCCTCCAGGGAGCCAGCTCCCCCACTGACCCCAATAGGCACCTCCGTTGTCATACCGCCGCCCAGGGCATGGAGACCCCAGCCCATCCTGCCAGGGCCCAAAGCAGCAGCATCACAGAGCCCCACAGAGCCCGAGGGAGCCGACCCAGCCCCACCCCAGCAGAATATCTATGCCCATCCCTGCATTTGCACAACTTCCAGAATATATAAGACATAAGACATCCAGGTAAGGTTGGGTCCTCCCCCTCCTGGACCTCCCCCTCCCCTGTGATGGGACAACAGAGGAGCCAGGGCCCGCCCTACGCCCCCGAACCCGGGCCAGGTACTTCTGCGTATTCCTGCCTTCTTCCCGGCAGCGTACATGTAGGGACCCGACCCCCAAGGCCCAGCCCAGATCCCCACACGGGGCCGGCCACCCCAACACCCCGAGCCCCCAGGCCCCCACCCAGACCCACCCAGGGGCAATGCAGCCGCCAGGCAGTAACCCATGGCCGCCGCCAAGACCTCCAAGGGGCCCCACTCACAACCGCCAGCAGTACACCCCCCGAGGCAACCCAAGCACCTCCAGAGGGGGGGAACAGCCCCCCAGTGCCAGACATCCCCAGTGAACCCATCCCCAGGGAACATCCAGATACTCCAAACTCAGACCCTCCACCCCCCCACCCACATCATCCCGCAGGACATCATCAACGGCCCCCCATCACCGCTATGTGATGGAACCGATCAAAGGAGCCCAGAGAGATTTATTTGAAGTGGAAGCAGAGGCTAAATCAAGTGCAATATGATCTAACAAAAGATTTCTATACTGGTTAATGCAGAGATTTTCTCTATTTTTCCAATTCAAGAGGATAGTTTTCTTAGCGATGCATATGGCAGTCAGAACCACGTGAACCAAAGATTTTTCAATCGGGACATCATCCAGGTTTCCCAGTAAACAAAGAGAGGGGGTGATTGGGATATGACATTTCAGAGACTTTGACAGGTCTTCACATACTCTACCCCAAAATTCCTGGACAGGTGGACAGGACCACAGTGCATGAACGTAATTGTCAGGAATGTTGTTTGTGCAGTGTGTACAGATGTCAGACGACACAAACCCCATCTTGAACATCCGATGACCTGTATAGTGTACTCTGTGTAGAACTTTGTACTGAATTAATTGTAAATTGGGGTGTCTGATCATTTTAAAAGTTTTTAAACAAGTTTGGGACCAGAAGTTCTGGTCAAAGCTGACTGATAGATCCACCTCCCATTTTTCAATAGGGATTGCTATTCTATCGTCTATTTTGGACAGTGTCTTATATACTTTAGACAGTAGTTTAGGGGGTTTGAGATTGCAGAAGTCTAAAACCCTTGGCGGGGTTTGTAATTCTATTTTATTGAGCTTAAATTTTTGTTTGACTACAGATTTGATTTGGTGGTATTCTAAAAAGCTATTCTTTTCTATTCCAAATTGGGAGACTATTCTATTAAATGGGATGAAGTCCAATCCTTCATATATGTTTTCCAGGTATAGGATTCCTTTATTTTTCCAGTCCAGAAGGTTCATCATTTTATTATTTTGCAAAATATCAGGATTATTCCAGATAGGTGTGCGTCTGCATGGTACTAGTGAAGACTCTGTCATTTTAAGATACTCCCACCATGCTGTCAGAGAAGTGCTGATACTAATACTTTTGAAGCCTTCATGTTTTCTTACGCTTGAGCTAATAAATGGTAAGTCTGAAAGCTCTATCGTATTGCAAATTGTCTGTTCTATGTCTAACCAGGACTCATCTAGTGGGTTATCTTGCAACCATCTTGGTATATATTGCAGCCTGTTGGCTAAAAAATAATAATAAAAGTTGGGTAGATCCAGTCCTCCTCTGTCTTTGCTCTTCTGAAGCGTTTTTAAGCTAATTCGTGGAGGTTTATCCTGCCAGAGGAATTTGGTAATTGAGGAGTCCAGAGATCTAAACCAGTCAGCTGGTGGTTTGTTTGGGATCATTGAAAATAAGTAATTTATTCTGGGTAAGACCATCATTTTAATTGTAGCAACTCTTCCCATCAGTGATATTGGTAAGGATTTCCATCTAGCAAGATCATCCTCCACTTTCTTTAAAAGTGGGATGTAGTTTAATTTGGTTAGATCTGCTAACTTGGGAGAGACATTAATTCCCAGGTATGTGATATTACCTGACTCCAGTTGAGTATTAAGTAAATTGACAAAAGAGAAATTAATTGGTAGAACTGTTGATTTTAACCAGTTTATAGAGTAATCTGAAACTTTTGAAAAAGAGTTTATCAGTTCTATTGAATGAGACAGAGACGATTGAGAATTCTGGAGGAAGAGTAAAACATCATCTGCATAAAGACTGATCTTATGTTCTATTTTATTACACTTTATCCCTTTAATACCTGTTGTTTGCCTAATTGCTGCTGCTAGTGGTTCGATAAAGATAGCAAACAGTGAGGGGGAGAGTGGGCATCCCTGCCTGGTCCCCCTCTGAAGACAGAAGCTAGCTGATATTTGGTCGTTCGTCCTAACACGTGCAATTGGCGAACTGTATAATGTTTGTAGCCAGTTTATGAAGAAGTTCCCAAAACCAAATTTATGTAAAGTTGCAAATAAGAACTTCCAGTTAACTCTATCAAAAGCCTTTTCTGCATCTAGAGATAATATACTAGTTTCTATGTTTCTACTGTAAGAGAAATCTATCAAATTAAGTAATCTACGCGAATTAGTGGACGACTGTCTACCCTTTATGAAACCAGTTTGGTCAGGGTGTATTAAGAAGGGGGTTACCTTCTCTAATCTTTTTGCCAGGGCTTTACAAATTATTTTGAGATCAACATTAATAAGAGAAATTGGGCGATAGCTGGTTGGAAATGCTGGGTCTTTGCCTGGTTTTAACAAGAGACTAATATTGGCTGAGTTCATGTTTGGCTGTAATCTGCCGCTCTCTTCGATTTCCCTCACCATTCTGAAAAATGTTGGAGCCAAAATGGTCCAGAATTCTTTGTAGAACTCTGCTGGGAACCCGTCTGGACCTGGAGCTTTCCCATTAGTCATGGATTTAAGGGCTTCCTGGAGCTCTGCTGATGTTAGTGGCGAGTCCAGGACTGCAACTTGGCTGTCTGTTAATTTAGGAAGTGTTATCCTATCAAGGAACTCATCGATCTCGTCATCTGATGGGTTTATCTGTGGTGAGTACAAAGTTTGGTAAAAGTCTCTGAAAGTGTTGTTTATTCTTTCAGGGTCATAAACTATATTCCCAGTTGAGTCTTTAACAGCAGATATGGTAGTTTTCTCTTTATTAATTTTTAATTGGCTGGCCAGAAATTTACCGGATTTATTACTATGTTCAAAGTTTTCTATTCGTAGTCTTTGTGCTAAAAATTGTGTTTTTTTGTCAATAATTCCATGAAGTTCTAATTTAGCTTTACGTAATTTGCTCAGTAACTCTTCTTCTGTGGATGTCTCTAAAGACTTAATGATTTCTTCTAACTCCTGGATACGTTTATTTTCTGTTTTTTTCTTATGTGATGAGAAAGAGATTATTTTACCTCTCATCACTGCCTTTCCTGCCTCCCAGAGAATAGATGCTGATGTTCCAGGCAGGTCATTATGTTCTAAATATAAAGCCCACTCCTTTTTAAAAAATTCTATAAAACCTTCATCTTTAAGCAGTGATGTATTAAACCTCCAGTTTTTGCTTGGTGGGATTGCTTTCTTGTTTACTAGAGTTAAAGAAACCGGAGCATGGTCGCTGACAACAATAGGGTGTATCTCAGTGTCTGAAATGTCAGCCAGCAATGAGCTGCTGACTAGAAAATAATCCAAACGTGAGTGAGAGTGATGGACGTGTGAGAAAAAAGTATACTCTCTACGGTTAGGATGAAGAGATCGCCATGCATCACAAAGCCCATAATCACTCATGTACTGTTTAACTATATAAGTGGATTGCCAATTGCGCCGAGTCCCAGCTGTACTGAGCCTGTCTAAGGAATGCATCCAAAAATTAAAATCACCTCCAAGTATAAGTGGACAGTCCAAGTGTTCGGAGAGTACAGAGAAAAAATTATGAAAGAATGGAGGGTCATCAATATTTGGACAGTATATGCTCACAATACATAAGCGTTGGTTCTGTATAGTTATTTTTAACATTATAAATCTACCTTCTGGATCAGAAACTGTGTCCAGTACTGTGAAATTGATGTTTTTGTGTATTAAAATAGCTACCCCTCTTTGCCTAGAGTTGCTGGGCAGCATCAGCTGTAAGCACACCTCCATCAGCCAGAAATCATCATGAAACAAATGCATGAATAAATCTGAGAAGGATATTTGTGTAAAGGCTTCTGTATTGCTCAGTGATCTCCAGACAACGCCGGATGTGACTTTTTGGCCCCAACAATCACACTGAAGAATGTTAAATCTGATTAAAAGAGACAATGAGGGGGAAGGTCACGTGACCCGGACCAAGATGGACGCTTAGTGTTTAGCTCCACTCCAGACCACTACTTTTTTTACCGACCCGCTGCATTTATTGTTCGAAATTTTCCTCAAACTCGCTCGCCAGAGATGCCGAGAACACAGCGTGACAAGGAATTCCCTATTTTTTCACCTGCAACCAAGAAGAAACCTGCTCAACAAGCCGCCAGTGCGTCTGCTGAAACCGAGCCCGCTGGCTCGCCGGAGCTAACGCATGCTAGCCAGGACACCATGGACCAGATCCTCGCTGAACTAAGGTCTGTGGCCTCCAAAGTGAACGGCATGGACGAATCTATCGGCACTCGCTTAACAGTTATGGATGGCACCTTAACTGAGATAAGGGCTTCCATTACCTCGGTGGAGGAGTCTGTGTCGTCTTTGTCCTGCCGGGTGTCCCTCACGGAGACTCGCCTGGGGGAGGCGGAGGGGAGGATCTCCACCGCCGAAGATGACCTGGAGTCCCACAGGCCTCGCCTGCTTGCACTGGAAAAATGTGTTGACCGCCTTCAGCTTAAACTGGATGACCTGGAGAATCGCAGCCGCCGCAACAACCTGAAGATCGTGGGGCTGCCCGAGGGAGTGGAGGGCGACACCTCGTTGGCGAGCTTTCTCCGCTCCGCCTTGCCGGCCCTGGTGGGTCTTCCTCCCGACTTCCCTGCGCTGGAGATCGAGCGCGCTCACCGAGCCCCGGCTCCCATACCGGAGAGGGGCAAACCACCAAGGAGCGTCCTGGTGCGCTTCCTGAGATTCCCTCAGAGGGAGGCTGTTCTCAGGGCTGCTTTGAGGAAGCGCGACCTCCGGCAGGGCGATTCAACGCTGCGCATCTACCCGGATCTGTCTGCAGAAACTCTTCGCAGGCGGCGAGAGTTTGATGCTGTGGGGAAGGCATTGGCTCGACTTGGAAAATACCGTGGTTTTGCCCATCCGGCTCGGCTCCGGTGCCTTCACGAGGGCCAGATCATTTTCTTTGACTCTCCCGGGTCGGCTGCTGCCTTCTTGGACTCGCTTAAATGAGGTAACGAGGAATTAGACATAGATTATGAGTATTGACTTTTATTGGGTCGGTTCTGTTACTCCCCAGACCCCCCGTTGCTAAGTGCTTATATTATGCTTGTTTTGCGGGAGGGGGTGGGGGGGTGCTCTACAATCCCTGCTTTGGTCTGCAGTTGAGACGCCGGGTGTTCCTCTCGTCGCTAAGATCACATGTTTAGATATAGTTCGGAAATGCTACTCACCACGCTCGGTGACTGGAAAAGTGTGTTATCCTGCTGTTTGGGAGCAGGGTGGGGTGGGGTGGGGTGGGGGGGGTGGGGGGGGCTTTTTTTTTTTTTTTTTTTTTTTTTTTTGTCGTGGTTTATTGTTTCTCTTTGCATTCACGACTTTATTGGCCCTTTCCTGTTTCATAGTGGTGTTTACTCTGTCTTCTTATGACCCACCTACTTAATTTTGTTACCTGGAATGTCCAGGGTTTAGGTCATGTGATTAAAAGAAAAAAAGTTTTAACTTTTCTGAAGAGACAAAAGATTGACATAGCGCTTCTCCAGGAAACCAGGTTATCTGACTTGGAGCATTCAAAGCTCAAACGAGACTGGGTAGGTCAAGTTTATTTTTCATCCCATTCGCAGAATAAAAGGGGCACGGCTATTCTTATAAAGAGGAATATTCCCTTCACCCTCCTGCATGATGTAAGGGACCCTGAGGGGAGATTTATTTTGATTAAGGGTCTGATTTTTGGACGCCCCTTTACCATACTCAATGTTTATGCCCCCAACACAGACTCACCGAACTTTATATCTCAAATAGTGCTACTTTTTAATCAACACTGTGATGGCTTTGGCTTTATGGGTGGTGATTTCAACTGCATACATAATGCTAGGTTGGATAAATCCTCATCGGCGCCAGTATCCAACCCAAGGGCTTCGTCAACTCTCAAAGGTTTATGTATGGATTCTGGGCTAATCGATGTCTGGCGCACACTAAACCCTAATACGAAGGATTACTCTTTCTTTTCACATCCTCATAATTCATACTCTAGGCTCGATTATTTTTTTACCCCTAAACACTTCCTCTATTCTGTTCAATCTTGCTTAATCGGCCCGATCACCATCTCAGATCATGCCCCTGTTTATCTACAGTGCGATTTAATTTCTGACATCCCTAGGACACCCAGCTGGAAATATAATACATCACTACTGAACAACGACTCCTCTTGCGCCTTTGTAAGAAAAAGTCTTTCTCAATATTGGGCTGACAATAGCCTTTCACCAGTTTCGCCCGCTATAATATGGGATGCAGCGAAGGCTACCATGCGCGGTCAGCTCATCTCCTATTGCTCTTTCAGAAAGAAGACACTGGAGAAAAACAGAAGGTTTCTTGAATCAGAAGTGGTTAGGCTGGAACAGACCCACAAGCAATCTTCCACCCCTGAAAATTTCAAGGCATTAATTGCCGCCAGAACAAAGCTTAATATAGAATACACTAATCACGCTCGAAAACTGCTTCTCTATACTAAGCAGAACTATTATGAATTTGGCAACAGATCGAGCCGCCTCCTCGCACACCAATTAAAAAAACAGATTAGTGAGCGTTCTATTACTGCAATAAAAATGGACAAAGGGAAAGTCACTTATGATCCGTCAACTATCAATAAGACTTTTAGAGATTTCTATAAATCCCTTTATTCGGCAGGACAATGTGATCCAGATGGAGCTGCTTATTTAAATAATATCTCTTTGCCCTCTATTACGGAAGAGGACCTATCCTCTCTTGATGCAGCCTTCAGCCCGAATGAGGTATGGGCAGCAATCCAGTCAATGCCAAACGGAAAATCCCCTGGCCCAGATGGGTTTCCGGTGGAATTTTTTAGAAAGTTCTGGCCGGAGATTCAACCTATTTTCCTGCCGGCTCTAAATCATATCAAATGTGATGGGATCCCCCCATCATGGAGATCCGCTTCTATTAGTCTGCTGCTAAAAAAGGACAAAAATCCCCTCAACTGTACATCTTATAGACCCATTAGCCTTCTTAATGTGGACTATAAAATTGCGGCGAAGGTTCTAGCACGTAGATTGGAAAAGATTCTTCCAAAATTAATTCACCCGGACCAAGCAGGCTTCGTCAAATCAAGGTATGGGACCGACAACGTACGCCGAGCCCTTAACATTGTTCAGTATCTCAACCAACATAAAGACCCTGCCGTGATTATCTCCCTTGATGCCGAAAAAGCTTTCGACCGGGTAGAATGGCCATTTCTATTCTCGGTGTTAGAAAGAGTCGGCCTGGGGCCTAACTTTATCAATTTAATTAAATCTTTTTATTATAATCCCACAGCTACTGTTAACACAAACGGATTATTGTCAGAAAGTTTTCCTATAAGAAGGGGCTGCAGACAGGGTTGCCCACTGTCCCCTCTATTGTTTACTCTCTTTATCGAACCTCTTGCTGTCACAATCAGAACCAACCCAGATATACTAGGCGTTAGGGTATCTGACACCAACCACGTGATTTCATTGTTTGCAGATGATGTCCTCCTATATTTGACTAATCCATCTATCTCGATTCCGGCGGTCTGTAGGTCCATTGCTAAATTTGGCACCCTCTCTGGCTACAAAATCAATATGGATAAATCGATTGCTTGCCCTTTCAATATTCCTCAGGCCGAGGTCCCCCATTCCACTTTCCAAATCTCTAAGAAAGGATTCAGGTATTTAGGAATCTTTATTACACCCGTCCTGGACGATCTTTTCTCAACCAATTACGCTCCTCTCATCCAGAGAATTAAATCTGACTTAACCAGATGGTCCACTCTTCCCACATCATTGTTGGGTAGGGTCAACACAATAAAAATGAACGTCCTCCCACGTCTTAATTATTTATTTCAGAACCTCCCCTGTTATTTACCCCCCTCGTTCTTTAAATCCCTCAACTCAGAGATTTCACGCTTTATTTGGAACAATAAACATCAACGAATAAAATTTTCTACGCTTACTAAATCGAAGCAACTAGGAGGCCTCTCCCTACCTAATATACAATTTTATTATTGGTGCTCGCAACTCAAAATTATATCGGACTGGTTCTCGAACAGAGAGTCATCCCTGTGGGTTGAGTTGGAAACTCTGGCCTGTCTCCCTAGAAGACTAACCTCCCTTCCTTACATTGCTAAGTTCGACCAGATATGCTCTCTCAGAGATAACACACTGGTTTATAATACATTATTGGCCTGGAGGGATGTGAAGAAGTATTTGAGAATTCCACCTTTTATTTCAATCCGGTCCCCTCTGGCCTTAAATCCAGATTTACCGCCACTCATTCGGAGTATAGGCCTTTTGAGCTGGTCCTCCTCGGGGC
>NC_091745.1:35353723-35447927 GCF_043380555.1 Nothobranchius furzeri
CCTAATTACTCATGTTCCAGCCTATTTAGGACCATTTTTTAGCCATTACACCCACATCTAAGTGGATATTTGGGATCACAACTTAAAATGCCAGATTACCTGTTGCACAGTGACAATGTGTGGAACTGTAGCTGTAATATAATGTGCTTTCATAAGAACAGACACTGCAACTAGCATGTAAAAATAAACAAAACATTACATCCATATGGCAGGGCCCCACAAAGACACAATCTTGAGATCTGTGTGTGTGTGTGTGTGTGAGAGAGAGAGACTGAGTTCGTGGATATCAAGAAGAGATCCACTCACATTTGCACAAGTTACAGTCTAAGATCTAACTCACCATTACCTGTGGGCCAACGTCCAGTCTGCTAGGAGACGAGTCTTGGAACAACTGAGCTTTTTCAGAAACTCGAGTCTTCGAGTCCTTCACCTGAAAATAAAAAACAAAAATAAGTCTTCTTGACATACATTACAGTCAAGAGTCAAGAAGGCAATTCATGTACCGTTTGTCCCCAAAATCAAACCCCTAATTACTCATGTTCCAGCCTATTTAGGACCATTTTTTAGCCATTACACCCACATCTAAGTGGATATTTGGGATCACAACTTAAAATGCCAGATTACCTGTTGCACAGTGACAATGTGTGGAACTGTAGCTGTAATATAATGTGCTTTCATAAGAACAGACACTGCAACTAGCATGTAAAAATAAACAAAACATTACATCCATACGGCAGGGCCCCACAAAGATACAATCTTGAGATCTGTGTGTGTGTGTGAGAGAGAGACTGAGTTCATGGATATCAGGAAGACATCCACTCACATTTGCACAAGTTACAGTCTAAGATCTAACTCACCATTACCTGTGGGCCAACGTCCAGTCTGCTAGGAGACGAGTCTTGGAACGACTGAGCTTTTTCAGAAACTCGAGTCTTCGAGTCCTTCACCTGAAAATAAAAAACAAAAATAAGTCTTCTTGACATACATTACAGTCAAGAGTCAAGAAGGCAATTCATGTGCCGTTTGTCCCCAAAACCAAACCCCTAATTACTCATGTTCCAGCCTGTTTAGGACCATTTTTTAGCCATTACACCCACATGTAAGTGGATATTTGGGATCACAACTTAAAATGCCAGATTACCTGTTGCACAGTGACAATGTGTGGAACTGTAGCTGTAATATAATGTGCTTTCATAACAGACACTGCAACTAGCATGTAAAAATAAACAAAATATTACATCCATACAACAGTGCCTGGGAAGTTTATAGTTGTTAGTGAATTTTTTCCATAATTCACTTTTACCTGTCTGCTGATTCTGGGTCTGACACAATCCTCAGTTGAGGAATCACGGGAAAGCACAGCTTTTTCAGCTTCGGTAACTGGAGGCTGAGAGCCATGTAAGAAAAAGGAAAATCATTAAGTTTTTTTTAACCACTTTAAGTACACCTGTATTCTTTATCTAATAAACGTACCTTTTCACGCCATGGCCATTTAGAATTACCATAATTGTAATCAATTTCAGTGCCTTTCTCTATTTTTCTGATGGCAAACAGGCACAGATGGGGCTGACCATTTACTGTAATTTTTTTCATGGTGCAGTTTGGTGATCTGTGGTTGTCATTAACTAATCTTCCAAGAGATCCATCTTCTTTTGACGCATCAACACTAGCAAGAAAAAAGTGTTAAAAAAATTAATAAAATGTAAATTTCTGAGGTCATAGAAAAGTTTTTTTTTTTTAAACAGAAAATTGTGTGTTGATTTTCAGTTAATCAGGTCAGGGTTTCCCCCAGCGCTTTAGAAGCCTGGCGGACCACCAGGCTTTGCTTGGCCACCTGCCAGGCTAAGTGTCTTGCCCCGCCCCCCTCCCCGACCCTACAGTGTCTCCAGACACGAACGGAGCAAAGAAACTAGAGCCCTCCATCAGCTGATACTTGTGAGAAACAGCAGCGGAACGTGTGCAAACCCCCCACCCCCGCTCTCTCATGGAGGAGCGCTGCGGGACTGTGGTGGCCAATCCATGTGTGAAAATTATGTCTCAACAAAATATTAGTGCGTGTGTGACATTTTTTTGGTGGTGATGTTTTTTTGGCTAGGCGTTATAAGAATCCTGTCTAAAATAAATTTGAAGATACTCACCACCAGTGATGATTCTGCCATTCAAACTCAAATAGAAAAGTACTCTCTATTTCAGAGTACTTTTTGGACATGCATTCATCAAACGAGAGAAGTTCACCTCTGTATTCAAGGACAAAAGCACCTTGTTCAATGTCCTCCATAGTGTAACCGGATTACAGGATACAATAAGATAATTAAAAGAAAAAATAAACAAATGGGCCAATAATTAGGTTCGGGGAGAATTGGAGGTTGTTTAAGAATGACTGGAGTCACGGGTATAGCATGAAACGGTTTATATACTAAATTTTAATAATAATGGGAAGTATAACACATAAAGATAACACACAAAAACAGATGAAAACAATCGACAATAGTAAAATGCTCGGTATGAGATTTGATCATATGAGTCACAAGTCAGCCGGCGTCAAGTCAAATCCCCACGCTTGGGGTGAAAGTCAGAGTCCGGTGGTGCGATTTTTTCCTACCGCACCGTTGAGATTGTTCACAGAAGAGAGCAGTCTGCTCTTCAGTTACTTGAGATGTCCTGGTTCGTTCAGTGGTTAAGGCTCGCCATCTCCCTCGTCAGGAAGAAATCCAGTTCTCGTTCCAAGTGAGTGATCATAGGAGTCGGGATCAAACCCAAGGAAAAAAAAAACCCAGCCTGTAAACAACAGGACTGTTAGCGAGTTGGCATCGACCCTTCTCGTCACATCACAGCATAAAGTCTTACAGACTTAAACAAATGCTTCACTCTATTGGCATAGCCAATCATGTTTGGGTTCACAGTTCAACTAACATAACATCAATTTGATTGTCTATTAAAATAATTCTCAGTAGCTCTGGAAATATAATTACATATGACAACAATTGTTCAGCTCAATAGGCTCAGTTAGATTCTATTACTCTACACTATTCAACAAGAAATACATTCATGACAACAAGGATACATTTAGTTGTGTTTCTATACAGCATTGTGACACCTTGTATATCTGTAACACAATAAATAAATAAATAAATAAATAAATAAATAAAATGTTCTATAACAAAATTCAACAAAATATAAATTCTGGTCCTTTGGTCCACCTTTGTAAAATAATTCCTCCCTAATCAGTTAGCTTTTATTTATTTTTATTTATCTATTTTTTTATTATTAAATGTTTGGTTAAGGGACGCATGGCTAATTCTATGGCGTTAGCTATAACGCCCCTGAGGACCTTGTACATCTAGGCCGTACCACCATTAACTGGCGGTTTGAGCCGTTAACTCCTGGGAATCCCATATGCCCTACCGCCGTTAACTGGCGGTTTGAGCCGTTAACTCCTATATGCCCTACCACCGTTAACTGGTAGTTTGAGATGTTAACTCCTGGGATCTAACGTCTAGCAGCCCACTGCTGTCACCTCGGTTGCTGTAATTAGCTTTTTGAATTTAATAATTTACTGAATTTAATCTCATTCACTCACCAACGCGCTCCAACGGTTCCCTCCTACAGAGGATTGGTTCACTCTGTCGTCTCCACACAAATCTATAAGAATGGAATTAATTTGATAAGCTATTTAAGTTTCCTTTTTTTTTTTTAAGTTGCATCGTTAGCTTTTTCTCTTCTTTTTTCTTTACTCACCGCGTTGGTTCCAAGTTCCTAGCTCTTATTAGAAGGAGTCAAGTCCGCCTCTCCCTCTATCTATGCGGCACCCAAATCAGGGTTCTTCACGGCCTCGACCGTTGTTTTTTTTTCTCTCTCTCTCTCTCTCTAACCGCTCAGTCTTTGCTTTCTGTATCTGCGTGCTGCACAGCCGTTTGTCTCTCCTCTCGCTCAGCTGCGTCGCACGGTTTTATTTCGCGGAGGCGGGACTTATTTCTCTCAGCCAATGAAATTTCAGATTCCCACCTGGACCAATAGTAT
Organism: Nothobranchius furzeri; assembly: GCF_043380555.1. Classification (NCBI taxonomy): domain Eukaryota; kingdom Metazoa; phylum Chordata; class Actinopteri; order Cyprinodontiformes; family Nothobranchiidae; genus Nothobranchius; species Nothobranchius furzeri. The sequence continues at coordinate 35,357,744 of NC_091745.1, forward strand.
ACAGCTTTCCTCTTCTGTTTCTGTTAGTGATGTTCAAGATTCTTGTTTTAACCGATGTTTAATATTAAACTCGTTATTTTAGTTATTCACCCTTCCAATAATTCATTATGAAATTATCTATTAGTTAATTAGATATCTATTAATTAGTATTGTTAATTTCCTTAATTTATATTTTATATTTTATCTAAATTGAGGATGGATCATATTAGTAAGCCAATTAGTTAATACCTCATTAAGGTTCTAGCTTCTGGGTTACATCCTCCCCCATTAAATATCATGCACGTCCCTGTGCATTGTTTCTACGGGGTACACAACTTCTTGAGTAAGAGAGTCAATAAAAGCTTTATTAAGTCCTTGGAAAAGGGACCTAACTACGGTCACTAGTGGATTGCCCAATTGAGAGTAAGTTAGTCTTTGAGGAGGCTGACTACTTCGTTCAGATCTCCTGACATACATCTCTGGTTGCACAGTATCATGCTCATCCGTTTCGGTTTGATTCTCAACTGAGACAGGACGAAGTGAGCTCTCTGTTTCCGACAGAGCTGATGAGCTATTCTCTAAGACTTTGGTCTTTTCAGATGTATGTGTCTGATCGTGTATGATGGGTTCAAAACTTACATCACGTTGCTGCGACTTTAGGACACCATCCAATTGAGGTAGGTTTGTGTTAGTTTCATCCCCCGTTTCTACGTCAGGTAAGTATACTTCGTTTTTTTTCGTTTTTTCAGGTAAGTATGTTGCTGCTTCTTTCACTCTTTCAGGTAAGAATGTCGCAGTTTCACTCATTCTGTCAGGTAAGAATGTTTCGGTGTTGATGCCTTTGTCAAGTAAGGACAATTCAGCATTTTCATTACCAGCTAAGGTTGGTTCCTTGCGATCCCCTGTGTGTAAGGATAGTGTGTTTTGTTGTTGAATATTATTTACCGGTCCTGAATCTGCTATGAGTTCCCTATTTGGCAAGGTGACCGCTATTTGATAGGATGGTCGGTTTAGCACTTGTGGAAGATCAGAGTAATAAAACTCATCTACCTCTTCGTCAAGTGGCTCATCTGGGTCAGGTTCTAAGGCTGAACTCTGTCTTGTATGAGGTCTGCTAGGTTTCGTAACGCGTTCTGTTTCATTTTCTAATGAAGAGAGAAAACCACAAGGCAGTAAAAGATCTCTGTGGAGTGTTCTGTTGGGTCCTTCTCCGTTCTCTGGTTTTACAGTGTATACTGGCAAGTTTTCCATCTGTTTGAGAACTATATACACTGTTTGCTCCCATTTGTCTGCTAATTTATGCTTTTCTCTTAAGCGAAGATTTCGGACTAAAACACGATCTCCCACACCTAGTGTGGACTCACGAATGTTTCTGTCGAACCGTTCTTTGTTCTTCCTCGCTGTTTTTTGAGAGTTTTTTATGACAATGTCATAACTCTGTTCCAGATGACTCTTCAGTTCTTTAACATACTGAGAATGAGTTATAGAGGGCTTGTTCAAATGCGGTAACCCAAAGGCAATATCTATAGGCAACCGAGGCTGCCTACCGAACATTAGCTCGTAGGGAGAGTATCCCGTCACGTCATTTTTTGTACAATTGTACGAGTGAGTAAGTGGTTTTACAAAATCGCGCCAGTGATGTTTCTCAGTGGCTTGTAAAGTTCCCAACATGCTGAGTAATGTACGATTGTACCGTTCAACGGGGTTGCCACGAGGGTGATAAGGGCTCGTTCTGACTTTACGGATACCAAGTAAAGAACAAAGTTCCTTGATTGTACGTGATTCGAAATCCCGTCCCTGATCACTATGAAGACGCTCAGGAAACCCGTAGTGGACTAAAAAATGTTCCCACAGGTTCTTCGCGACGGTGGTGGCTTTCTGATCTTTGGTTGGGATGGACACTGCATACTTTGTAAAATGGTCTGTAATCACTAAGACATCTTTAGTGTTCTTACTGTCTGGTTCTATGGAGAGAAAATCCATGCAAACTAACTCCATAGGTCTGGTGGTGGTAATACTCACCATTGGAGCAGCTTTGTCAGGGAGGGCCTTCCGACGGATACATCTTTCGCAAGTTTTAACTTTGATTTCGATATCACTAGCCATTCTTGGCCAGTAAAAACGGGACCGAATGAGATCTGTCGTACGTTCAACCCCAAGATGCCCCATATCATCATGTAGGCTTTGCATGACTGTTGAACGTAATGAATCAGGCAAGACTAACTGCAATGATGTCTCTGGTCCTAATTGGCGTCTCCGGTACAGTAAATCATTTTGAAACTCAAACCGTTTCCACTCTCTCAAAAGGTTAAGAACCACCGGGGGTTCTGCAATAGTATCAGTTGGCGGTTTATTGTCAGTCATAAGCAGCTGAATGACTCGGCCAATGGTTGGATCTTTCCTCTGCAAGGAGACAAGGTCAGCATGGTTATACTTGGGCACAGCAAAGAAACTGTCACTATTGTCTTCCAACTGGAATAGGTCTGGAATGGCCGCTGCAGACATGGCAAGTGACTGAACTAAACCACAAGGAGAATCAGTCTCATCCAAGACCATGTGCTTTTGGCATGTTGCCTTCACTGCTTCGGCTTGAAGTTGAAGCTCGACTTCTTTGACAGAGGATAAAAGATGAGATCGGAACTCATCTAGTCGTTGGCATTCCTCAGTGAATTTTGAGTTGTCTTCAGGTTTATCATGCAGCCTCCTAGACAGGCCATCCGCGTCAACGTTCTGTGTACCTGCACGGTATCTGATGTCAAAATTATAGGTGGACAACGCAGCTAGCCAACGATAGCTCGTTGCATCGAGTTTTGCCGTTGTTAAGAGGTAAGTTAACGGATTATTATCAGTAATGACAGTGAATGTGTTCCCATACAAATAGTCATGAAACTTATCTGTTATGGCCCACTTTAAGGCTAGAAACTCCAACTTGTGCGCAGGGTACCTAGTTTCACTAGAGCTTAAACCGCGACTTGCATAAGCGATTACCTGTGTGACACCGTTTTGCACTTGGTATAGCGCTGCACCGAGTCCGGTCGTACTAGCATCTGTGTGTACTAGATATGGGAGTTTTGCGTCAGCGTAGCCAAGAACTGGCGAAGTGGTAAGTTTTTCAATAATAGTTTGAAAGGACTTCTCACAGTCTTGGCTCCAACGATTCCCAAAGGGTTCTTTGGGGTTCAAGTACTTTGATCTACATGGTGGTGTTTTAAAGTTTTTCCGTTTGGGTGGATAACCAGCCGTGAGAGATGTTAGTGGCTTGACAATATTTGAGTAATCTTTAACGAAGCGTCGGTAATAACCGGTAAATCCTAAGAAAGATTGGAGTTCCTTCAAAGTCTGAGGCTTCGGCCATGTTTTGAGTGCTTCCACCTTATCTGGATCGGTTTTTATGCCATCTCGAGATACTATATGTCCAAGATAACGCACAGATGTCTGGAAAAAACGACACTTATCTGGTGATAGCTTGAGTCCGTATTCTCTAAGCCGTTCAAGAACGTGAGAAAGTCTGGTTTCGTGTTCTTCCAAGGAGTTGGAAAAGACGATCAAGTCGTCTAGGAAAACTAACACTTCCTTCAGATTAATGTCCTTCATACACTTTTCCATAACCCGTTGGAAAGTGCTTGGAGCATTTGTTATTCCTTGTGGCATACGGTTAAATTCATAAAACCCAAACGGGCAAACAAAAGCAGTTTTAGGTTTATCCTTTTCACACATCTCTATTTGATAGTAACCTGACTTGAGGTCCATCACAGAAAACCACTGTGATCCAGCGAGAGCAGAAAAGGACTCCTCCAAGTTAGGCAGGGCATATGCGTCGCGAATGGTTTGCAGATTAAGCTTTCTATAGTCTATACATAGACGTACCTCACCATTCTTTTTCCGAACTACCACTATTGGTGAGGCAAATGGAGACTCCGACTCTCTTATTATACCGGTTTCCAAGAGGGCTTCCAAATGTTTTCTCACTGCTTCATAATCATGTGGATGGATCGGCCGAGATTTCTGTTTGAATGGGGTCTCGTCTTTTAAGTTGATGTGATGTCTTATCTGTTGTGTATGACCAAAATCAAGATCGTGGTGCGAAAACACATCGGAGTAAGTGTTAAGTTTGTTGGTGATCCTCCCTTTCCATTCTTCGGACAAGGGCGAAGTACCGAAGTCAAAACTGAGAGGAGGGTTTGAAGGTGAAGTCTGTTGCTGCGAACTACACGCCGCAAGTACTTTCTGATCACTTTTGTCAGGTTCTGGATATGGCATAACACGATCGGCTTTAACTAACTCAGCGATCACACAGTTAGTGGGTAATGTGATGTCATGGTTAGTTTCGTTTCTTAGTACAACAGGTACTTTGTATGGACCATGTGAAGGTAAGGAAATGAGGCAACAGTCTACAATTATACCCCCTGGTAGAGAACCATTGGTGGGTTGTTCAATGAGTGCATAAGGCTCATGCTTGTTTTGGCTGGGTTGCATAAACCCTTCTAGTAACAGTTTTTTATTTGCAGGGAGAACTTCTTGGGTTCTCCCTCGAAGCTTCACCACACCAACTCGTCCATCTTTGCTTTGTTTTTTTCTGACTGCTAAGGCTTTTAGCACGTGTTGGTACCCATAAGAGAGTGCCTTGGAATCAGGTAAGTTATTGGCAGACAATTGCTCATACAAAGGATCGAGTGTGTTTGTGCCAATGAGTAGTGGTGTATCAGAGTTTGAGCTTATATCCGGAACCACTAACGCAAGGGTAGGTAACTCAAGTCCAGACTGATCGAGCTCTTTTGGAAATGTGACACTTATCTCTATGTATCCTAAATAAGGAACTGCTTGACCATTTGCGCCCTCGACTTCTAACAGATTACTGATGGGTTTAATTGAGAGGTCAGGTAAGTGTTCTTGGTAAAAAGAATTGGCAATGGTGGTTACCTGGGACCCTGAATCCAGTAAACAATTACATTCAACACTGTTAACTGAGACTGTAGCTGTGCATCGCCCACCCACTAATCTTTTGGGAAGTTTTGGCACTGAATGAGCATGAACTGGCTTGCAAAAAAGTCTCTCTGTCCTTTCCTTAGAGGGACTTGGTTCTACTTTAGCACCTATCTGTCCCACGATAGGAGCTTCTACCGGTTTAAAGGAGGAGACTGAGCAATTGGCTTTGACATCTCCCACTCGCGCTGCTTCTGTCTAAGAGCAAGTCTTTTAGTTGCAACTAGTGCTGGATTTGGCTCGTTGCTACAGCTAGAAGCTATGTGCCCATCTTCTCCGCACTTAAAACAGTATCCAGGCTTTGGTCTGGGCACCACTGCTGTTATCTGCTGAATCTGTTTGGGCTCATCTGGAATTTTAGTCCCCACACGGGGTTTTGACTCTTTTTGAGTTTTCTTTGCCTTTTTATCTGTGTTGTTAACCTTAAGCTGTGCAATTTGGCTCCTGAGCTCAGCGATTTGTTTGCGTAAGTCATCACAGTTATCATCTATTTCCAGTTCACAAGTGTTTTTACTCTGAGAGCATGTTGTTTGCACATTTGAATACACTCTAGTTCGTTGTGCCCCTAAGTGTTGTTTCATGCGTGCTGCTTTAGTAGCCTGTTTGTCTTCTTCAGTGCGCAGTTTGAGGAGAAGTGCTGTAAAATGAGGCGGGTTGTCTTTCTTTTGTTCGAGTTGCAGGTTTGAAATCAGCGAGCTGTCCCAACAGCCTCTGCAAAACTGCTTGAGCAGCTGCTGGTCGGCGTCACTGGAGGAAATTCCATTCCTCTGAATAACTAGGTTTAACAAGGTGTATAACCTCTGAAAGTAATCGGAAGGTTTTTCACCACTGTCCTGGTTTGTGTTTAAGAAGCGAGCAAAGAGCTCGTCGCCGTCTTCGACAGCTGCGTAAGCTGAATCGAGATGTTCAAGGTACGTTTCCGGGTCGGATTTTGGACTAAGAGCTTTAACGATGCTCGCTGCTGGGGCTGACAGACTCTCCACGATTCTTCGTACAATTTGGGACTTGGTGAGTGAAGGATCATTTATGCATAACACTACACTACTACGCCAAGTATCATAGTCAGTTTCAAAAGAAGGGTGTGGAACTCGCCCTGAGAACGGTTTTAGTCTGTATTGTGAAGTAGGCGGAGGGATAACCTCACTGCTTTTAACAATGTGTTCCACAATAACTCGCTGAACCTCAGGTGTGTTTAAAAGATTTGGTGGAATGCAAGGGTTTTGTTTTACAGTCTCTGTAGGTGGACAATTGTCCTTTGAGTTGTTCATATAGTTAACTTCTGGTGTTAAAGGCAGGGAATATGTAACTTGGTCACTATGGAGCATTGGCTCTGGTTCAGTGACTGGTTCAGATGCATGGGTATCCCTTCCTAAAGATTCCCCAATTTTTGCCAGTTCCTCCATTAGAAGGTCTTTAAATGATTGATTGCTACGCGCAGCTATGTCCCTGAGCTCTGACAGATAGGCATCAGTGGCAGATGTGCTAGTTTCTAGACTGTACGCGCTGGCTAGGTCTTGAATATGGAAGAAAACATCTGGGTTCCTAGTACAAGGTTTGTCATAGGGTAAACATTGTTTCTTTAATTCCTTAACAGTGGCTTCATGTTGAAACTCCACAATAATCTGATCACAGTTTGGTAACTTAATGCGCCTGTTAACTGGTCCGAATCCTTCCATAAACCCAAAGACTTCGTTATCAAGGTCTGTATCAGTTAACCCACTGATTAAAACAGCATTTGAAACTTTGACCTTTTCTGTTTTCACAACTTCCATTTTAAAACACTCAAAAGTACCAATAATGCCAAAATGGCAAACCACTGTGACCTCCAGGCACTCTTATGATGTCAGTCAATGGTTAGCTAAGGTAACAACTCTACAATTCTCCTGGCTGGCTCGCCAAGTTTTATGTAACCGGATTACAGGATACAATAAGATAATTAAAAGAAAAAATAAACAAATGGGCCAATAATTAGGTTCGGGGAGAATTGGAGGTTGTTTAAGAATGACTGGAGTCACGGGTATAGCATGAAACGGTTTATATACTAAATTTTAATAATAATGGGAAGTATAACACATAAAGATAACACACAAAAACAGATGAAAACAATCGACAATAGTAAAATGCTCGGTATGAGATTTGATCATATGAGTCACAAGTCAGCCGGCGTCAAGTCAAATCCCCACGCTTGGGGTGAAAGTCAGAGTCCGGTGGTGCGATTTTTTCCTACCGCACCGTTGAGATTGTTCACAGAAGAGAGCAGTCTGCTCTTCAGTTACTTGAGATGTCCTGGTTCGTTCAGTGGTTAAGGCTCGCCATCTCCCTCGTCAGGAAGAAATCCAGTTCTCGTTCCAAGTGAGTGATCATAGGAGTCGGGATCAAACCCAAGGAAAAAAAAAAACCCAGCCTGTAAACAACAGGACTGTTAGCGAGTTGGCATCGACCCTTCTCGTCACATCACAGCATAAAGTCTTACAGACTTAAACAAATGCTTCACTCTATTGGCATAGCCAATCATGTTTGGGTTCACAGTTCAACTAACATAACATCAATTTGATTGTCTATTAAAATAATTCTCAGTAGCTCTGGAAATATAATTACATATGACAACAATTGTTCAGCTCAATAGGCTCAGTTAGATTCTATTACTCTACACTATTCAACAAGAAATACATTCATGACAACAAGGATACATTTAGTTGTGTTTCTATACAGCATTGTGACACCTTGTATATCTGTAACACAATAAATAAATAAATAAATAAATAAATAAATAAATAAAATGTTCTATAACAAAATTCAACAAAATATAAATTCTGGTCCTTTGGTCCACCTTTGTAAAATAATTCCTCCCTAATCAGTTAGCTTTTATTTATTTTTATTTATCTATTTTTTTATTATTAAATGTTTGGTTAAGGGACGCATGGCTAATTCTATGGCGTTAGCTATAACGCCCCTGAGGACCTTGTACATCTAGGCCGTACCACCATTAACTGGCGGTTTGAGCCGTTAACTCCTGGGAATCCCATATGCCCTACCGCCGTTAACTGGCGGTTTGAGCCGTTAACTCCTATATGCCCTACCACCGTTAACTGGTAGTTTGAGATGTTAACTCCTGGGATCTAACGTCTAGCAGCCCACTGCTGTCACCTCGGTTGCTGTAATTAGCTTTTTGAATTTAATAATTTACTGAATTTAATCTCATTCACTCACCAACGCGCTCCAACGGTTCCCTCCTACAGAGGATTGGTTCACTCTGTCGTCTCCACACAAATCTATAAGAATGGAATTAATTTGATAAGCTATTTAAGTTTCCTTTTTTTTTTTTAAGTTGCATCGTTAGCTTTTTCTCTTCTTTTTTCTTTACTCACCGCGTTGGTTCCAAGTTCCTAGCTCTTATTAGAAGGAGTCAAGTCCGCCTCTCCCTCTATCTATGCGGCACCCAAATCAGGGTTCTTCACGGCCTCGACCGTTGTTTTTTTTTCTCTCTCTCTCTCTCTCTAACCGCTCAGTCTTTGCTTTCTGTATCTGCGTGCTGCACAGCCGTTTGTCTCTCCTCTCGCTCAGCTGCGTCGCACGGTTTTATTTCGCGGAGGCGGGACTTATTTCTCTCAGCCAATGAAATTTCAGATTCCCACCTGGACCAATAGTATACAGCTTTCCTCTTCTGTTTCTGTTAGTGATGTTCAAGATTCTTGTTTTAACCGATGTTTAATATTAAACTCGTTATTTTAGTTATTCACCCTTCCAATAATTCATTATGAAATTATCTATTAGTTAATTAGATATCTATTAATTAGTATTGTTAATTTCCTTAATTTATATTTTATATTTTATCTAAATTGAGGATGGATCATATTAGTAAGCCAATTAGTTAATACCTCATTAAGGTTCTAGCTTCTGGGTTACATCAGCAAATACACCTCTTCCTGAAAAGGGTGTTTTAAATAAACACACTGGTTAGAAGAGAACGTTTTTTACTTTAAATATATTTTTAACAGAATAAATGTTTAAGTCTTGCTTAGATATAAAGAACAAAGCAACATTATGAATGTGTGGCCTAAATAATTATTTCTTGTATGTACACTGCTCACAAAAATTAAAGGAACACTTTAAAGAAACACATTAAATACATCAGATCTCAATATGAAGTTGGATATCTATACAAAAAATGACAGGGCAATGTCTTAGGAACAAAAGGATGCCAAGTCTTAATGGAAATAAAAGTTATCAGCCTACAGAGGGCTCAACTGTGTAGACACCCTAAAATCTGAGTGAAATGAAGATGTGGCAGGCTAGTCCATTATTTCAAAAACTTAATTTCTCCAACTCAAATTGCTTTTCAGTATCTTGTGTGGTCCCCACGAGCTTGTAAGCATGCTTGACAACATCGGGGCATGCTCCTAATGAGACAACGGATGCTGTCTTTAGGCATTTCCTCCAAGATCTGTGTGAGGGCATCCCTGAGCTCTTGTACAGTCTGAGGAGCAACCTGGCGCCGCCTAATGGATCGAAACATAATATCCCACAGATGTTCTATTGGGTTTAAGTCAGGGGATCGTGAAGGCCATTCAATTGTTTCAATTCTTTCATCCTGCAGGTACTGCCTGCATACTCTTGCCACATGAGGCCGGGCATTGTAGTGCATTAGGAGAAAACCAGGACCTACTGCATCAGCCTAAGGCGTGGTCCGCAAATGGTGGCCCGCGGGCCACGTCCGGCCCGCGAGCCCTCTCTTTGTGGCCCCCAAACCCTGCGCGCACCCTCCACCCCCGACCGGGAGATGTAGGATAGATAGAGCTGAGGAAAATAATCAATGCATGAGATGCGGGCATAAACAATTCTGCATCATAGAAGAGTACCATAATCAATTATAGTGGAATGTAGTTTTGTTATTATAACGGCGGCACCAGCGCAGCATCAAGATCATCGACATATATACTGGACAATTCATTTCCATAGGCTCCAATAACACATTTTTGAGGGGAAATGGGAGGTGGCCACCACCGCCATTTTGACAGTGTCACAGGTTCCATCAAGCCCAGACAATTCCACAAAAGGGAAGAGAGGTGGAGCTGAGGGTGGGGCTGTAAGGTTGGGATCAACTGACGACACCCGGTCGAACTAGCTACAAGCTAACCTGAAACTAATCCAAAGCTAAAGTGGAGGTGGGAGCAGCCAGACCGAGTGTTGTGATGTCGGAAGGTCCGGTCTTGGGGAGGGAGCGGGGTCAGAGCAGCGTAATCATCTGTCTCTTTTATTTAGGGACACGGAGAAGTTAAAAGGAGAGAGAAATAGAAGATAGAAGTTCTTGTTCCACTTTATTCCTTTGTTTCATGATGATAAACTGATGTTAAATTCAGCTAAAGAGAAGCTGGGAGGAAGCTTTGGTTCATTTTAAGTTACAGGAGATCTTGTCTCCTATCTGCTCCTCCAGAGACAGCATGGACATGAGAGTTACATGGTGAGGGTCCCACAGGACAGGTCAGTGCAGTCACACAGCCCGAGCTGGAGGGGGACAGGCGCTGTTCTTTATATTGCAAGCTTGTGTGTTATGTGTATTACAGCCAGCGATCCAAACAGCAGCAGCAACCTTTAATTCTTGTGAGCAGTGTAAATTTACAAAACCAAATAAATCCAACTTGTAATAAACATAACAAAAATGAGTTATGTCTTACCTTTGTAATCATCTATATATCTTTCCTTTAATCCTTGCTTGTCCTTTGAAGATTGAATGTAACATTTGGCTTCATCGATAGGTTTTATTCTTGCTTTCCTTTTGAACATTTTGCCTCTGAAAGCAAATTATAAAACAAGAAATTAGTGAGCATTCTTTGATAATTAAATGGAAGTAAATGGGTCTGACTTAGGCACCCTATGAGATTAACAGCATCACCTAATTTCAAATTAATTTTTCTGATAGCAGACCTCCAGGCCAAGTCTTTGGTATTTCTGGTCTAAGTAGTAGTATTTCAACTTCAATGGTTTTAATTTGGTCCAGATGCTAAAATACTAAAGCCCTTATTTAACTTTACATACATCTAATACATAGTTTTAATAAAACACAAATTTTGTTAGGTTTTCAAACTTCCCAAACTCACAACAAGAAGTTTGGAGGAGCAGGTGTGATGCCACTTCATGTTACAACCGAAATAAAGACTTTTAAATTATTAACCTAGCTTCATCAACAGCTAGCTAAAGGTTTAACCTCCCATAAATGCGCTGTTTGTATGCACCTGCTTCAAAAATTAACAGGATGGTTTGAAACCGCGAGAGTGAAGTTACAAAGTAGCTACTAGCTAGCGCTAAGCTAGCTGCCTGTTAGCTACTCAGTGACGTCTAAAAACGGGTCTATGTTGACTAATAATGCTCCGAAGCAAATACAGAACATACATTTGGATGTATCAACGCGAATATTAACCTGAAGACACGTCTTATATTTGCAATATTCAAACTACGTTCATGTACTCACCGCAATGGTTTGTCTGTGTTCCTCTGGCCACACGGACTTTAAATGCTGCAAAGCAGGCCTACTTTACGTATGCACCTTACTGTAGGACTGCATTTTACGGCCTACGTCACTGCAGTTTACGGCACAACGTAGGCTACGTCATTCCTCAAACAGGTAACGAACCAAAAACCGAAGTATGAAATCTTCTTTGTTCAATTTTGTATGCAATTTGTTTGTATACTTATCACCTTGTTCAATAAAGTTTTGAAAAAAAAAAACGAAGTATGAATATTTATGATTACCAATAAATAGTTTGCTGGTTTGGGCTGTATTTCATAGCTAGTGCTTAAAACTTTGTGGTTGAGACAATTTTAGAAAATACACAACACAAAGTTTTAAAGCTAATACTTAAAACTTCAGTTCTTGTGTGTTTTTAATAGCTTCTGTTTATTTTTTTATTTTTAATATACCTTTATTTTATACTTCATTTTTGTTCACTGTTATGCTATTTTAGTTCTATGCATTATTCTTTACACCATTTTTTCAATTAGAATCATGTAAATATCACTTCCTGAAACTTAAGGAAGTGACATATGTCCTCTAAAAGACAGCCAATCACGATCCATTCTGAACACACTCTATTTCTTAAAATCCACCCTCGAGGGGTCCCGATGATACACACTTCCTGTAGTGTGTATACTTGCAATACCCTGCTTTCAGGCATAGGGGGCGTGCATGAGCACACACACTTCACACACACATTTCCAGTTTTTGTTACATTGTGGGCCACCTTGAAAAAAAGTACCAGGCATATCAAGAGAGGCTCCCAAGCTCTTCTAGAATGGTTTCCCATGTGGGGCCCTGGTTTTTGGGCCCCACAACTACACCGGGCCCCACATTGTTGGTGGGCTCCCTGCGAACGGACCCCCCAACGTAATGACTGCAAGTGCACACACACACACACACACACACACACACACACACACACACACACACACACACACACACACACACACACACACACACACACACACACACACACACACACACCAAGCAATGTGTCTATGGTTACATTGTGATTTCTTAGTAAATATTCTATTTGGCAAGAGATAAACTTTATTGTATTTATCCTAGTGAAGCTATTGTTAAACGGGTAAACTAGTAGTAGCACATCCAACGTCAAGGAAAGTAAAAAGTTATTATCAGGAGAGGGAGAATGTTTAAGTGGTTAGCAGCAGTGTGCTAGACGATGGCCCCCTCCATGAGGCCACCACATCTCAGCAGAACATCATTGTAGCTTCTTCTGGGGAGAAAAACACTTAGAGAAAAAATAAGTTAATAGCTGAAGTAGCAGGAAATAATACAGTTAAAGAGCAGACTGCAGAAGAAAGTAGTAGAGTGTGAAAAGTGGTCAGTGTATCCTCCAGCAGTCTAAGCCTATAGCAGCCTAACTACAGAGATAACTCTGGATAACCTAGCCTTTTTAGATGGAGGCATGTTGGAGGCTGGGAAAGGGAGAGCTGTCTTTACTGACTGTACACTCCACCTCCCTGTAATCCCCCACTTGTCCAGATCTAGGCTAACATCATATTTTAACCATAAGTCCTATCAAATAAAAATGTTTTGAGCCTATTCTTAAAAGTAGACAAGGTGTCTGCCTCACGGACTAAAGCTGGGAGCTGGTTCCACAGGAGAGGAGCCTGATAACTAAAAGATCTGCCCCCCCCCATCCTAATTTTAGATATTCTGGGAACCACCAGTAAACCTGCAGTCTGAGAGCGAAGTGCTCGGTTAGGAACGTATGGAACAATCAGATCACTGATGTATGATGGAGCTTGATTATTAAGAGCTTTATATGTGAGAAGAAGGTTCTTAAAATCTATTCTGAATTTAACAGGTAGCCAATGTAGGGAAGCTAAGACAGGAGAGATATGATCTCTCTTTTTAATTCTCATCAGAACTCTAGCTGCTGCATTTTGGACAAGCTGAGGACTTTTAACTACATTCTGTGGACTTCCTGAGAGTAATGAATTACAGTAATCCAGTCTTGATGTAATAAATGCATGAACTAGTTTTTCAGCATCACTCCTGGAAAGGATGCTTCTAATATTAGCAATATTCCGAAGGTGGAAAAAGGAAATCCTACAAACCTGATTAACCTGGGATTTGAATGACATGTCCTGGTCAAAAATACCACCAAGGTTCCTTACTTTGTTCTTGGAGACTAATTTAATGCCATGCAGGTCAGGTGATTGACTAAGCAATTTCCTTTTCTGAATTTCTGCTCCAAAGATGAGAACTTCTGTCTTGTTTTGATTTAAAAGCAAAATGTTTAGAGTCATCCAATTTTTTATGTCCTCAAGACAAGCCTGTAATCTACCTAACCGATTAGCTTCATCAGGGTTAATGGATAAATATAACTGAGTATCGTCAGCATAACAGTGAAAGTTTATCCCATGCTGTCTAATGATTTTACCAACTGGGAGCATATATATATAGTAAAAATAATTGGTCCAAGCACTGAACCCTGTGGTACTCCACAAGTAACCCTGAAGTATGAAGAAAATTTGTCATGTACATTTACAAAATAAAATCTGTCAGACAGGTAGGATTTAAACCAGCCTAGTGCTGTTCCTTTGATCCCTACAACATGTTCAAGTCTTTCTAAAAGAACATTGTAATCAACTGTGTCAAAGGCAGCACTGAGATCTAACAAGACTAGAACAGACACAAGATTCTTATCTGAGGCCATGAGAATATCATTTGTAACTCTCACTAATGCAGTTTCAGTGCTGTGATACTCTCTAAAACCAGACTGAAATTCCTCAAACAGAGCATGAGTGTTTAAATGCTGACATACTTGGATGGCCACTATTTTCTCCAGGACTTTGGATAAAAATGGAAGGTTAGATATTGGTCTATAATACATTGGGTCATCTAGATCCAGAGAAGGCTTCTTAAGTGAAGGTTTGATTACAGCAACCTTAAAATCCTGTAGTACATATCCATTTACTAAGGATAGATTGAATATATCTAGAATGGGGGCAGTAACCAAAGGAAATGCATCTTTAAATAATTTGGTTGGGATTGGATCTGAAATGCAAGTTGGTTTAGATGAAGCTAATATTTTTGACAACTCTGAAAGCTCAACTGGATCAAAACGGTTCAAACACAGATGAGGTTCTACAGTCACCTCTGATGCTGCCTCACTTACTGAGGAAGAAGCAATCGCATTAGGAAGGATGCTAAAGATTTTGTTTCTAATAGAATTAATTTTACTTGTGAAAAATCCCATAAAGTCATTACTGCTGAGGGCTAATGGAATAGATGGTTCAGAGCTATGATTCTGCGTAAGTTTGGCAACTGTACTGAAAAGAAATTTAGGATTATTCTTATTCTCCTCAACGCTGAGAAATAAGCAGTTCTAGTTTGTCAAAGCTTATTTTTATAAAGCACAAGACTATTTTTCCAGGACAGGTAGGCCTCCTCATGGTGCGTAGAGCGCCATGTTCTCTCCAATTTCCTAGAGTTTTGTTTTAAAGCTCGTGAATGAGAATTAAACCAGGGAGCCAACTTCCTGTCCCTAATTACCTTCTTTTTTAAAGAGGCAACATCATCTAATGCCACACGTAAAGAGGAATTAACGTGATGAACTAAGGCATCAATCTGTGAGTGGCTAGAACTGAAAATATTGCCCTCTGCTAATTTCCAGTTTTCAGTTTTCCAGAAAAAATGCAGAAGCCCGTACACCCAGAGACAGACAAAGAGCCTTGGGATAAGATTGGGAGGAGAGGAGGAAAAAAGCGTCTGTACTCTCCAAGAGCCGGAAGAAGAATCATTCATTTATTTTTGATAAGCCTACAAGCACAATATGGCTGGGCAATTAATCAAGTAAGTATGTTAATTATAATTTTTGCTCCAAACCATCTCAAACAATGTAATCAACAAAAAAATATCAAGATTATTCTGTCAAATTCTGCTTCTACATGCCTTCAGATTGGCATTCCCTTCTACGCCCCATGAAGACCAAACAAATCTGCATCCTGTGGTGCTTTAAAAAGTCAGAGCATGTAAAGATGGAAGAACAAGGGTAAAACACACTGGCGATGTAAAGGGACGTTCTAACAGCTGCTTTGAGGAAGGATCCATGTCTACAAAGACTCCTAGGATGCCGCAACCTGTCAGTGAAAGAGGCAGTGGGGCTCAGGATGGATCTGTGATTATGAGGTAGCTGAATCCAGAGGGTTCTGGAGATGGCCTCAAGGAAAGGCGGGGTGTTGCCATTAATGCTCTGGGCGGTGTTTATTGTCCTCTGAACAGCCTTCCTGTCCTCAGCTGTGGAGCCTGGATACCACACACTCAGAGAGTAGGTGAAGCCGCTCTCCATGGAGCAGTATTAGAAAGCCAGCAGCAGTTTCTGATCCAGGCCACACCTTTTCAAGACCCAGAGAAAGTGCAGCCGCTGCTGAGCCTTTTTAACCAGAGCTCTGGTGTTGGCAGACCAGGACAGGTCAGCAGAGATGGTGTTGCCAAGGAACCTGATGGAGTCCACGCACTCTCCATTGATGAGGAGAGGGGCATGTGTGTGACTTTGCCTTCTGAAATCCAGAATGAGCTCTTTTGTTTTTTGTACATTCAGAGTGAGCTTATCTGAGCACTACCTTGACAGATTACTGACCTCTGCCCTGTGTTGCCAACTCAGCGACTTTGTCACTGTTCCTAACGACTTTTTGACCCCCCTCAATGACTTTTTTTCCAAAAAGTGCCTAGCGACAAACTTAGCGACATTTCTCAGGACCCGTTGCTACTTTCTGTAGAACTTTCATGTAGATTTTCCCCACAGATTAGCAACAAAGAAACCATTTGCACTCTGAACCGTTCTTCCGGGAGTAAGGAAAGAGAACGATAATCTGCACATGTGCACGAGGACTGACCAATCATAAACCGTTTTCGGCCGGTCTGATTCGCTGAAGACAGAGTACAGCTGCAGAGCTGTAGACCGCCAATTTACGTCTGCTGCTTTCATATTGCTGCAGACTCACGCTTCTACTAGAGACGGCGCGGACGTCAACCTGCCATCTCTGGTTCTGCAGTCGTCAGACACTTTGGCTTTTCCTGCATTTGGCAAATAAAGTCATCGGGAGTTTCAATTACTGTCCTGTTTACACACGCAGCTCTGTGGCTCATCTGAATTTCCTTCAGAGACACAGGGATGGTTATACTATGAGACACCCGCTCCCTTTTGCTCGGTGCGCCGTTATTATCACGATGGAGAGAATACACAACAGAGAAGTTGAGAAACCATGAGGTGTAAAAAAAACAGCTTTTTAGGAAAATGTCTGTGAGAATGAGGAGAGCAGGAGGTCTGAGTTATATCCTACAACAGAACTGTTTGGATCACCACACCATATCTGTCTTAATGCCACTTTATTGATACTTTTGGAATTTATTGTACATATCAAAGCAATTTGGGCCATTTTAATCATACTAATTAATAACTGTAACATATAACATAGTTTTTATTTTCCTCCCTTTTAGTCCTATTATATATATATATGTTTTAGATGCTATGGGGAAAACGAACGCTAATGTGGCGTGATGACGTAATCAATATGTAAATTAGCACGTGACGTCATCTGGCGATATCTAGTGACTTTTGGGAGGAACTTCAGCTACTTTCAGTCAAAAACAGTTGGCAACACTGTCTCTGCCCGGTATGGTGCCTCATCTCTGTCTGTGATGAGGCCAACCACGGTGGTGTCATCAGCAAACTTGAAGATGGCAGTGGATGGGTGGGATGCGGTACAGTCCGATGTGTACAGAGTGTTCAGTGGGGGGCTCAGCACACAGCCCCGAGGAGAGCCAGTACTAAGCAGGATGGAGCGAGAGAGGTAGGGGCCAAGTTTAACATGCTGTGGACGATTTGTGAGAAAGTATTTTATCCAGTGGCAGGTGGAGGGAGGGCCCTGAAGGCTCAGCAGTTTTGAGATAAGAATGTCCGGGATGATGGTATTGAAAACTGAGCTGAAGTCAACAAAGAGCGTCCTCACCGTTTTCATGACAACAGTCTAATATGAAAACGTGATCTAACCTGTCATATATAACAAGTCAACTGAAACGTATATATGATAATATGTTACTGCAGACACCAAAAATAAGATGCTTGGATTGGATTCTCATGTGAATTCCACAATAGTACACGGCTGCAGACTCAGACACTGCGGATTCACAATTTCACCGCAGCGGCAAAGCTCTGAGCAAGAGTACAGTGTTAGTCGAAACATCAGCAACAACAAGGTATTAACAACTCTTTTGTTGTGTTAAAAAAAGAACCAAGTTCAAGTTCAAGCAACAGAGGCCAAGATCTACCACACTACACAAGACACCCAAGGTGTAGACTATGTAAATAAGCCCAAGTCAGTCCACCACATAACTGCAGGGTGTAAGATGAAACCACGTGTCTCAATATTTTCTGAATAAAGGCAGTGGCAACAAAGATCAAATCATGTATGGTTAGCTTTGAGTCAGAGCCTGATGTTTAGGGTAACGTTAAGAGAAGGCAGCAACAGCTTTGTGCACAAATGCAAGCGGGGGTTTTGCCTCCTGCTTTAGTTGCTAATGCTACATATGTGGTATGCAAAAGTTTGGGCATTTATACATCATTTGTTATGATAAAATGTTCCATTAAACATATCATGTAGGAGATACAAACAGTGATATTTGAGAAGTGAAACAAAGTAGAGCTCCACAGAAAAAGAATGAACTCAATATTTGTTAGACCCTCCTTTTGGAGAAATAACAGCCTCTAAATGTTTGCTGTAGCTTCCAATGAGAGTCTGGATTTTGGCTGAAGGTATTCTGGATCATTCTTCTTTACAAAACATCTCTAGTTCATTCAGGTTTGATGGCTTCTGAGCATGGACAGCTCTCTTTAACTGACACCACAGATTGTAAAAAATATTCAGGTCTGGGACTGTGGTGGCCGTTCTAGAATGTTCCACTTGTCCCTCCTCATGAATGCCTTCGTAGATATTGAGCAGGGTTTAGGGTTGTTGTCTTGTTGAAAGATCCAGCCCCGGTGCAGTTTCAGCTTTGTCACTTATTCCTGGACATTGGTCTCCAGAATCTGCTGACATTTAGTGGAATCCATGTGTTCCTCAACTTCAACAAGATTCCCAGTCCCTGCACTGGCCACACAGTCCACAGCATGATGGAACCACTGCCATGTTTTACTGTAAGTCACAGGTGTTTTTCGTGGAATGGTGTGTTCTTTGACCTCCATGCATAACGCATAATGGGTGTTATGCCCAAATAACTCAATTTTAGTTTCATCAGTCCACAGCGCCTTATTCCAGAATCACCCCTTAAGTATCCAGGTTTAATGAATGCAATGGAGTCTTGTCCCATGGGTGGGACGCTGGAATGCTTAGGGGGTGCTGCTGCAAGATGATGTTGTAGGTTCCTAATTCCATTTCTGGTTCTTTTTTAAAACACAGGAAAGGTTTCCCTTTACCTTGCTGACAGTTTCGTTTGCATCTGCAAACATCCTCAGAGCTGACGCTGATGGTGGCGTCACTTCCTACTCCGCGACAATGTCCTCTGCTGCCCGCTCTCCCCTCTCCGATGATGCAGTCCCATGCACGATCCAATGTATAGACCCCATTGTCTCTGTTCATAGTCCCACATCCACGTCTCCTGATCTCTATAGCTTCCTTTATCCATCTTTTGTATTTCTGTTGTTCAGTGTTTATGATCCTTGTGTTGTCCCAGTCCATTATATGGTTTTCTCTTATGCAGTGATCTGTTACGACTGACTTCTTTATTGTGCTTTCTGCTTCTTCTTTTGCTGCTCTTGTGTGTCTTCGACTTGTTTCTTTCTCACACTCCTTTCTATGTTCTATTGTTTGTGTGTTGAGTTGGTGTCCGGTTTCTCCGATGTATGCTTTATTGCAGAGTTTGCATGGGATTTCGTAAATGACTCCACATTTAAGTCCAGCTGGTATCTTGTCTTTTGGGTGTACTAGTCTGTTTCTAACTGTTGTGTATGGTTTTTTTGGTGTGTTTATGTTGTGTATTTTCATTGTTGCTCTTTTTTTTCTGTTATGCCTTTGATGTATGGTAGGGTTATCACTGGTTTTGGTTCTTGTCTTTCTGGGTTTCTGGTTCTTTTCTATGGTTGTTCTTTTCTTTCTGTTGTTGTTTGTTGTTTTCCTTTGTTTATTGCCCATGTCAGGTATCCGCAGGTCTTTAAAGCGTGTTGTATGTGTTTGTCCTCTTTTTTACAGTCTCTCACTTCTGCTGTCATGTTTGCTCGGTGAAATAATGTTCTGATTACTGACATTTTGTGTATGGTAAGGTGTTCTGATGTGCATAATAAGTATTGGTCTGTGTGTGTTGGTTTCCTGTATGTGTTAATGTTTAGGTTAATGTTTAGGGTCCCGTCGGTCTGACTGCTTATTTTCATGTCCATAAATGCTATACTGCCTTCTGTTTCTGACTCATATGTGAACTTTATGTTGTCTGTGTCATCAATGTTATTAAAGTGTTGTGTTAGTGTTTCTGTTTGTCCTTTTGGTATGATTTCCAGTATGTCGTCTACGTAGCGTTTCCATAGTTTTATTTCGCAGTTTGGGGGGACAGTGGCTATGGCTTTTTGTTCTAGGTCTTCCATGAAAAACCTGCACAGGGTGGCTGATAACGGGTTACCCATGGCAAAGCCTTCCAGTTGTTTGTATATTGAGTCATTGTCCTATCAGTTGTGCTACGTCATCTGCTGTGAGGTTTGTTCTTTTGGGTAAAGTGTTGTCCTGTCTGATGCTGTTTACTACTATGTCTATGGTTTCTTGGGTTGGTGTTTTTGTGAACAGGGATGTGACGTCATGTGAGATGAGTATGTCGTTATCTTCTATTGTAATCTCTTTTAGTTCTTTTGCCAGTTCTATGCTATTTTTGCAGTGTTGATCTGTGTTACCTAATAACAGTCTGATGATTTAGCTGATTTCTTTTGCCATGTTGTATGTTGGTGTACCTATGCTGTCAACTATTGGTCTGAGTGGGATGTTTTGTTTGTGTATTTTTGGCGTTCTGTACATTCTTGGTATTATGTTTGTTGCAGGAATCCAGTGTTTGTAAATTTTTTCTGTTATTTAGCCTTTTTCTTGTAGTGGCTTCAGTAATTTTTTCAAGTTTTTTTTAATGTTTTCTGTTGGGTATTTTGTATGTGTTTTTGTAAATGTTGATTAGGGTTAGGGTTTTTATTAAGTAAATATGAAAAGGCCTGATTTATTTTTGTATCAGCTGGAGAACTGACACACATTCCTCTAATAATCTGAGCCACTCACTTAACGAGATGCTTTCAGACCTACTGGGCCTAAAATAAAGTATTGCATAATGTGTTCTAGGTTTATTTTTTTAATAACTTCAGTGAGACAATACACTCTCAAGCACTAAAAAATAAAAACATGCATTTATAAATAAATCCTCTTTCCCAAGTGAGTTTGCATCAGCAGTGAAATGAACAGTGTTGGAGAATTTAGCTCTTTTATCTTGTAACAAGAGACAAATGGCAACGACTGAAAGGTATCCATAAAGAAAAAAAAAGTGTTGATTTATGGCACAAGTCAACTTGTAGAGCAGAGATGTGGCTATTAAAATCCAGGAGATTTTATCATTTAAAAATTATTAACTGATTGGCAGGAATCACAAGTTCAATTAATACATTTGCAAATGTGGAGTTTATAGAGCAAGGCGGCTCTTGTGGACAGTGTGAGGTGATTTACTGAGTAATTAAAAAAGCTTTTTGGAAAGAAAGCAGGATGCTCTGCAGGGTGCAGGACTTTGTGAACAGATCTGAAGATTCACAAAGAGATAAACTCCTCTTGGTCTAAAGAAAAGGACCAAACAGCAGAAAAGGAATGAGACAACAGCTTTAGGGACAAATAATTAACGTTTCATCAGGAATGATGATCCTGAAATGATGTGGGCTTGTACCGATGGTACTGGTGCTCTCCTGCTGTTTAGTATCAGGATTAGTGAAGAGGTGTATGTAAACATCATGTGAGCTCAAATTCAGACAAATGCATCAACCACTATATGTGAATCCACTTATCAGGTTTACAGTCATTAAATGTCCAAATAAAACCAAAACAAGATGTTCATCAGGAAAATGTAAGGCAGTCATAACAGGACCTCTAACAGAAGTGCAAGAAAAACAATCATTTTTGTCTATGTGCTTCTTACTTAAGCTTTTTCCCCAGAAAGTTTGAGTCAAACTCAATTTTGTTTTAATATTTGCCTTCATTACAGTTTTAAGTGAACCAACTGTCTTTTCACATGTAAAAAGGTATGTCGGTGATCTAGAAACGTCTGCTGTGGTAGCTTTAGGCTCGTTTTATTAAATCATTGACTCAGAAAAAAGCCTAGTCTTTGTTAAAATGTGGAATTAAGTATAAACAATATTAAGTGAACAGAGATGGGTCTTAACTGTGGAACTAGTCAAGGCGGAAGCTCACCTGAAGGCAAACATTTAGTCATGACAACTAAACCTGGATAAGATGTTCGACCGCATCCCTCGGGGGGGCCTGTGGAGGGTATTCCAGGGTGTGGGGCACCAGGCCCTCTGATATGGGATGTTAGGTCCCTGTATGACTGGTGTCAGAGCTTGGTCCACATTGGCAGCAGTAAGTTGGGGCCGTTCCTGGTGAGAGTTGGACCCCGCCTTTGTCACCCATTCTGTTCATAACTCTTATGGAAAGGATTTCTACGAGCAGCCAAGATAGTGAGGGGGTCCGTTTTGGTAGCCTGAGAATCAGGTCTCTGTTTTTTCAGATGATGTGGTCCTGTTGGCTTCATCAGATTGTGATTTTTGGCTTTTGCTGGAGCAGTTCGCAGCCAAGTGTGAAGCAGCTAAATCCAAGACCATGGTCTTGAGTCGGAAGCACTTGGTAGAACTCTTGAGTAAAAACTAATGACAAACTACAACAAAGCTCACAGGCTATTTATCTAAAGCATCAAGCTTATCAAACTGTTGAGTTTCAAACACAAGATCAAGATCACTAGCTAGTGATCTGGGGGCATCAGCACAGATTTGAGCCCCCAGAGCAACTGGCAGCTTTGGTGTTTCAAGGAGAACCACTCCATGAGTTTCATCACAGCAGTTTCCTACAGCTGCGCTGGCCGCATCCAGGGGTATGGAGTGGTGGACGCCCACTCTGGGCATGCTGCTGTCCATCGTGCTGAACGGAAGAGCAGCAGAAACAGGAGCTCTCTATGGTGCTGAAATCAGCTGTGGTCGTAACAGCGGGCCACACTCGGCACTCACAGACTATTTACCCCCAAGTTCACTGTGTATGTCACTATTCTGTTCACTACAACTGATTTGTCTAAAGTGGCCCGTGATTAAGAGCGCTTAACAGCCGCAAAACTCTGAGGAAGGCTACAGTGATCGTCCAAAAGTCAGCAAAAACAAGGTAAAACAACACTTTTGCTGAACTGTAATGCTTCTTAAGAGATGGAGCTTGTTTAAATGCAGCATCAATGCACTTCCTGACCCTGGACAGACCAGCTTGTCAAGTAGATCAGAGATAAACTTTTTATCTAAAGTGAGAAATAAACATTACCCAGAGTGACCCATTTAAGGAATTCAGCACAGAATTAGAGGTGACTAAATAATTTTTAAGCTCCAACAGATAAATACTACTTGTCAGTGGGTTGAGCATGCAGCCACGCTTTTTCCTCAAGAACAAAGTGCTGACTCGTCCTTCGCCTAGCCTTTTTACCTTTTTGCTTTTTAGTTCTGGCTCAGTCAAGTTGGATGGAAATCAAGATAAGGACATTTTTGTTTAGAAAACAGCTGAAACACACTTCAAAGTGTCAGATTTTTTATTGTGTTTCTTTGGTAACTGAACTATCCCACAGCTGCCACCAGTGGAGGTTTTCTGACCTGTTGTTTCCAGTGGAAAGAGGCATGAAAAGGCCCATTAGAAGAGGTTCAGACACTTTCTGCAGCACTCAGCTTTGTGATTAGGTAAATACCCCACTCTTCTGTTGCTGTTCAAATATTTCCACGACTTTGTTGCGGTCACCTTTTATGAATGAAATTGACTCTGATTGGGAACTTCAGTGTGTGGATAACAAAGCCTTGATTTACTCTGACAAAACAAGACAGGAAGTCCGGGAAAGTGCCTGTACAGTAAAGATGAAGATATTATTTATGATATTTTTCCTTTTATGACATCCATATTTTTAGCCCTGTTTATTGTAGTTTTTCTTTTTAGTAATGGGCATTTGAGACATATTTTTCAGCATGTTCACCTCAGCTTGCACATCAGACAAACATCTTGAATTTCATAAAGCATATTTTTTTTCTTTTAGTTGCGTTAAGTCAGTGGTTCCCAAACTTCTTTAGCCGCGCACCCCCTTCTATGTCCCGACCATGTCGATGCACCCCCCAGCCCCCACATCAGGGCATGGCTATATATATATATATATATATATATATATATATATATATATATATATATATATATATATATATATATATATATATATATGTGTGTGTGTGTGTGTGTGTGTGTGTGTGTGTGTGTGTGCGCGCGCGCGTGCGTGTGTGTGTCAGACGTCACGCTAAACAGTCACTCGACAGACAGGGTTAAAAAAATATGCTGGACCTTTTTCCCCATCTTTCATTTTTATGTTTATGTATTATGTATTTCTGAAATAGTAATTACTAAACATTCAACACCATTACAATTTCCTTTGATTTAATTTTAAATAAATATTTAGAGTGCCCAGGTAGCACATAAACAATGCAATTTAACAGTTTTCTTAAAGAGCAAGTCACTCCAAATCAACATTTTTTATTTGCTGATAAACTATATAAATGAGTGTCTGATCGTGCTGCAGACACATGTAGTCAATAATTCGGCACTTTAGTGCATTGAAGTTAAAATTTAATTATTCTGCCTAAAACTGTCAGTGTTGCACTGTCTTCAGGTAAAAACTCAGCACTGCATTTGAATTTAAATCTGCTGTCGCTATTGGCTAAGAGGTACACTATGATGTTAGATGGTACATTATGGTGTCACAATGTCGTGAGTGTGTGTATTTTTTAGCGGCTCCATCCTCTCGGTCTGCTAGGCAACAGCATTTGTTGCATTTTTCAAAAAGGAAGTGGGAGTTGAGTAAGAATCTGGTAGGGGGTGACTTGCTCTTTAAAGCAGAAACATTTAACCATAGCTCTCTCCTTCCTTCTGCTCTGCGTAAACCTGAACTGACCACCTATTTGTGCATAATTAAATGTCTATAGGGGAAAATATGGAAAAGCTATAGTCATGAGGTTCACTTTTGCCTCAGACCGACTTATTGCTGTTTTATGGTGTGGCTGAATCTGCAATCCGTTGCCACGTGGACTGGAACAACAAATGCTGCAGTAACATGAGTTGTAGTCAGGTTCATGAGGAGACACTGGCTGGAGCGGACTCGACTTTAATACGTCATCCCAAAATAGAAGCTAATATCTTAATTTGACCTTGAATGAAAAATTTTGTTATAAAACCTCTTAAAAGTTTTTTATCATAGAGGAGGCAGCGCTCATTTCTGCCTTCAGTCTGATGGTGTGGTGCAGTGTGCACTTGTTGAATCAGTATGTGTGTGTGTGTGTGTGTGTGTGTGTGTGTGTGTGTGTGTGTGTGTGTGTGTGTGTGTGTGTGTGTGTGTGTGTGTGTGTGTGTGCAGTACAGCGCCATGAGCCGCTCAAGTCACCGCGTCTCGTTATTGGCGCTATTTAAACCAATATTGTAAAATTACTTCTGCCCAGCCCAGATGTGCTCACATGTGCACCCGTGAGCCGTGGTTCCGCTGGAATGCGTCTGACCTCAGACAGACGCACTCTGAGCTTCAGATCTTCAGCGCGCTGTTAATAGCCTGACACGTTTAGAATGCTGTCCCACACTCAGTGTGCTAATATAATAATATAATAATGCTAAAATGCTCAGATGGGAATCATTTCTTGATTTATTTAGATACATCCACAATGTTCTGTGTGTGAGGTTTACAATGTCAGAACACCTACATGAGACAGGGTGTTAATTATAATCTGCCAGAATGACTCGCCACCATCAGATTTCCCCAACACCAATAAAATCGATCAAATACGGAACATATCTTGCTATTGACAGTGTGCACAGGCCAGAGCGCTGAAGCTCGGAGCACATTATTATTATGAAGCTAGGGCACATGCGGAGGACACACACACACACACACACACACACACACACACACACACACACACACACACACACACACACACACGCGCTAATGGTGACATATGACAGACTTCTCTCAGCTCCGCAGCCATTACACTTTTCACCTCACGCACCCCCTAGCGGGCAACTCGCGCACGCACCACTCTTAGGGAATTCCTCAGTTAAGTCAATTAGAGGTGCTCAATAAAAGTTAGCGCAATACCAACTGTTAGTTGCTGCATAGCATGTGTTGGTTTGAAACGAGTTGACATGAAACAAAATGCATCTATGAACATAAATGAATGAAGGTCATTAAAACAAAAGTTAATTAAGGAAGTAAAACTACAGTGGCTTAAAAGTTTAGGCATACTGAGGCGGACATTAAGCAGTTAGTCAATGTTTTGTTGCTGAAATCTCTGTGTGTTTTTGTCTGGTATTCATTCATTGTTCACTGGTCCAGTGATTCATATGAAGGAATGGATGCATGTTCTGACTGTTGAAGCTTCAGTGAGGCCACGGTTTTTGACTGTGATGTAGAGGCAGATTTAATGAAGTGAAACTTTTTTATTTATTTTTTAGGTTTGGGTATTGTTCAAAAAAGAACCGTGGCAGTTAAGTAAGACATCACAGCACAAAAAAATTTAAAAACACACACAAAAAAATACTGTTTTTATTTAATTAACACATGTCAATCATTGAAATAACGTGCACTTACATTTGTAAAAGAGTAATCACAAAATACATGTTGCACTTCTTCTGTCTTGTTATGCAAGGGATTACCTGCATCCTGCATTGGTGCATGTCCAAACTAGTAAAAAAAAAAAAAAACAATTCTATGACTGCAATACCACAGCCTAGTGCATTACTGCAAACTAGTGTTGAAATCTAGAGCTTTTCCGCAGACGCACCATCTAGTGGCCGAAAAATGTATTGCACCTTAAGGCCTTCTCCTTACTTCTGTGATTATGGCTACAAGCAATGCCTCATCTGCAAATGCACACCTCAAGCTGTCCAACAGAGCTTAAGCACAATTATAATTCTCACATGTGAGTGGGTTAGGTGTATATGCACACACACACACACACACACACACACACACACACACACACACACACACACACACACACACACACACACACACGCACGCACGCACGCACGCACGCACGCACACACACACACACATTATATTATCAGCAGCCAGCAGGAAAATGACAACAATTACGTTGTGTAAATTTAAACGTATATCCCTAATTTCTACGAGCATCAAATAATAAAACTGCCCTAGCTGCTTTTTCTCAATCAAATGACAACTCTCCTTATCTGAATGAAAACATCATTTTACAAATTTTCTGCTATTCATAAACTATATTAGGCTAAACTATTGCAATAACAGGATATTTAGATCAAAGTAAGCATGCTAATAATTTCCTGCTAATTTGTTTCTTTTTTCTTTTTTAAAAGGCAGTTAATATGGAGGTCATTATTACCATAGCAACAAACAAGCTTTACTTTGCTTCTGCCTGTACCTAACAATAACCAAAGGGTTGCAGTTTGCTTTAATTGGTTACTTGGCAAGATCAGTCAGAACACTTAAAAATTCTTTACCCTCTCTGTCTCCTGTTTGCTGCTTTTTATTCTATTACTCGAAGGGCGTGTAGGAACAAGGCGAGGTGGGAAGAGACAAAGAGACACAAAGAGGTGAAGCAACAGGAGAGAGAGAGAGAAAGTAAAGCTACACTAAATAAAAGCCCCATGCTGTGTGAAGCACACAGGGGGAAGGAGAGCTACAGAAACAGCAGAGGAAGAGACAGATGGTGGTGGACAGATAGGGGGCTGGGCAAATCGAGGTACATTTTTCTGTCTTCCTCTTTCTTTCTGAACGTCGTACTGGTTCCCTGACACACTAATCAGGTGGCGGGAATGTGTGACAGCTGCTTTCAGGGCTGATGCAGTGTGTTCAGGTAGAGGCCGCATCTGTCCAGCCAGTTATTGGCCCTCTGTTCCCGAGCTCATAAGCCCTTCTTCTGCTCGTGTTGTTGCTGTGACTCAGAAGCAGGGGACGCTGTAGCTGCTCCAACAGCTGGCGCCTCCACAAACACACCGGCATTTCTGGTTGGAAACCAATACAGATGTACATCTGGATTTTATCTGAGTCACCTTTTGTAATTTCTATTCATAGAGCTGCATTTGAGTTATCTTCTGTCCAAGCATGCAGATCTGACCTTGTTTGGCTGTGGAGGCACCTGCTGTCCCCACCTATCCGAGAAGGGAAAACATTCTGTTTATCTATGGAGAGTAAGTCCGAATGAAGTCACCATATCATCATTTTAGCCGTAAACGTTTTCAATCTTTTTCTCTTCAAACAACCCAAGGTCCCAGAGGGTCGGTCGTAAGGACAACAGCTGGATCTGTTGCTTTTCATGGTATCATTTTCCAAGGTTTGATTTGTTTGTAAAGTTCTTTATTTACCTCTGCAACAGCATCCACAGCAGAACTTCCTTCAGTTCTTCAAAATAAGAGTCCTAAACATGCAAAACGTCTGAATTAGGCCTCAAACTACAACCTAACCTGCCAGAAATCCTGGATCCATCAGATGACGTGTGAGCTAAAGTGATTTTATTTGAACTCTATTGAGAATAAATTAGGCTGCATGGTGGTGCAGTTGGTAATGCTGTTGCCTCGCAGCAGAAGGGTGACTGGTTCCAATCCCACCTCTGTGGCATTATTGCACAGTTAGCATGTTCTCCCCATGCATGCATTGGTTCCTCCTGTTTACATTCATGTCAGGCTGATTGGACAGCTGAGTCATCTCTAGGTGTCAATGATTATGTGACAAACTGAATGTCTTTGTGTGTCCCTGTGATGGACAAAGACCTGTCCAGGTTGTCCTTCACCTCACACGCAATGGTCCCTGGAGAAAGTCACCAGCTCCCTGTTGCCCTGGTGAGGATGAAGTGATAAAAAATGAATAAATGGATGAAAATTTCTATTCCATTCTATTCTATCCTGTATAAGTAACATGAACTTAATTGGATGGTAGCAAGGTCCAAACTAAATCATTCAAGTTAATGCCTGAACGATGATGGGAGATCATTGCATCTTTAGATTTTTATGCAGGAAAATGTCCCATTCATTTACATGATGGAGGCTGGATTTAAAACCTGTGGTGGAACCAGCTAACAGGAGTGGGTTGTTTTGTTTTAGCTTCAACTTTTGTGTTCCAGTTTGCTTTTATCTGTATGATGTCAGAGGGTGCCTTTAGCCAATGGACAGGAACAACAACAACTAAAAATGGAGGTCAAATCAAATGACAGTTGTTTTAGTTGCTAAGAATCTTCGACGCATTGAGAATAAGGTTTCAGTAGCTAATAATAAACTCGTTATTGCTGCTGTTTTATTTAGCTATTCCTGTGTCTTTAACTGCTGACGTTTTACATGTTGTTGTTTAGAGAATCTGGCCTTCCTCCCGAGGGGAGATAGAAGTTAGTGCCTTAGTTGAATCTTAAACAGACGTGTGATTTTGTTGCTGACCTGCTATTGTCCTGTTATCTACGTTACAAGGTACCTGAGTCTCAGAGGACAGCATGCCTCTTTAATTGTCAGAGACATTTCTATTTCCATCCTGCTGTAGAGAATGCCAGATGTTGGAGAGGTTTGTGTTGTCGTGCTGCAGACACACTCAGGTGCTTCTTGGTTTTATAACAAACCAAAGCAGAAGTCTTTAATTTAATTTATGGTTTAGAAAACGACATTTTTCAGGTTAGAGATTAATGCTGCTAGTCATCATAATGGATCATGTCAACAACAACATTTAGTTAGTGTCAATATTTTTGGTCTGTATCTGAGATGAAGTGTTTTTGAAGAAAAAACGAGTCTAAAGTGTTCATGTACTTTAAGCTGGCCAATGATAAATTATCATTTTTAACAGCGCAAATTTTATTTTACTTATTGCAAAAACAAAAACAGATGCCCAAAAAAAGCCTAAAGCCTTTAAAATATTCTTTAAGATGTGGAGCCGCTGTGACTTGGTTTGACTTCATCCAGCCTGAAGTATCGATGACACTCCTTTTAAGACACTTTTATTGTGAAGGTAAATTGTGTTGGAATAATAACTTTCAATAGAAAACAAATGAATGAACTTATATATCCTGGTTAGGATGAACTCCCCTTTTAAAAGGAGGATGTGACAGCAGATCAGACGTTTCCTGTTTTTAAATATGAAATCTTAGTCAGATGTATGTTTCTCGCTGTGCAATTATTATTTCATAATATTTAATATTTTCTGAAACCTAAACTTTTAAAGGAAGTTTGAATAAATGATGACATATTTAGTGTTGTGACAGCCTCACATAGTTTCTGCATTTAAACCAACATTACATATTTCGGTTTGTGGTTTATTTTTTTGAATGAGGTTTTTGTTCCTTTCGTTGTTGAGGTGCTTCAGCTCTCACTACTCATTTTTCAGTCCAAATATTCCACATTACCCATAAGGCCATGCTGCAGCAGTGCATCTGTTCCCTCTCATCCTTTTATCTCATGTTGCCTTAGAAGCACATCTTTATTCCCCTCTACACGTTTTATCTTCACTGTCAGTGCAGCTGCACGATAAAGGGGCAAAACTTAATTTAATAAAAACTGATTTAGGTTTTTTCATGTTTCTCTGGAGCTGTGATGGGTCGAAGCTTTTTAGCCTCCTTGGGTTGCTGTATTGCACTCAGGCCAGTGTGTGCCATTGATGTCCTCGCGAGCGTGCACTCTACCACCGCTGACTGTTCTGGGTTTTCTCTCTATTTTGTTCAGCCAACATTTAGCCCCCCCACCAAAGTCCCTTCTCCAGACTATGGGTTTAGGGGACAGTTTAAAAAATCCCCCAGCTTGACATCAGACTGTGATTCAGTGAAATTTCATAACTTCCTAGAGGAAAAAGCTCTGAAGCCTTTTTTAGTGTTGTGGCTCAAAACCAAGGTCAGAATGAACTCATGACTTTGTATCATTTCCACGTGAGCGTTAAGACTTTTCTCCAGGCTGCAGGGAAACACAACTTGTGTATCAACCAGTTTGTTTAATGAGACTTTTTCTTTTAGCTCCAGAGAATATATATGCACTCTTCTGTTTTTCTCTACCTTTGGCTGTTTAGACTGTAGCCCATGTGGACGACCTGACCAGATCCACCCGGTCAGAAGCGTTATTTAGTAAAAGGATAAAAAGTGTCTTCTACCCTTTCTGCTTTGGTATTTGCTTGCTGTAAAAAAACCACCAACAAAGATTTATCTTGTTCAACACAAGCTTGGCTTCATTTTTAATTTAAACCACAGTTGCTGTTAAATTAAGCACAATGGTCTTTTGAGTGATTGCACTTCTAACAAGGTCACATTCAAGTTATGTTTCCTGTGTTTAAAACTGCATCACGACTCACTCCTGGTAGTGTCCTGGCATGCAGCGAGTACCTGCAAAAAAGGGTAATTATTTACTGCACAGTTCACAGTGCTGTAATTGGAAACTCTATTGAAGCTGTAAATACAGCACCCTCTCCTCTGCTGTCACTAGGAGAGTTTCTTTTTTACGCATTTGGCCCAGCGTGGACATTATTTACCTGGCTTATTGTCAAGTTGAAATTCAGTCTCAAAAGGGCTCCAAAACTAGCAATAAGAAGTAATGGAACACGAGACAACTACAGGGCACACGTTTAGTTCCTGTTCCCGCGGTAGAAGGTCGATGGAACAGCCGCGGCTCTGCTGAGGAATGGTCAGCTACACATCTTTTTTACGATGCCGTGAAAGCAAATAGATTTGTTTGGATCTGCACCTAATTTGAAATGCAGCAATGAATCAGTCTGTAACAATGCTGCAAGCTTTCAAACAGCTCCAAAACAATGAGGAAGGGTTCCCATTTGGGTGGTTTATTATAAAGCATCCAGTGCATCACTGCCTGATGGATGGGGTCTGCTTTCATTTGACTCAGCATGCTTAACCTGTTCTGATGTCTTTGTTCAGTGATTTTTTCAGAAATGTATTTGTGTTAACTTATAAAGCTGTAATTTACTTTAAACTAGGGATGTCCGATATTACCAATCTACCGTTATTATTGGCCGACATGAAATTATACAGATTATACATCAAAGTCTTTAACTTCTTCTGCTCTCACTCTGAATGGCTAAATATGACCTGAGGTCTAGTTTTGGAGAGATTTTTATTAGTTTGACTCAACTGCCCTAACTTCAACTGAAGTAGTTTTCAAATTATGCACAAATTACAGATGAAACTGGGAAAATTAGAATCTGGTGCAAAGGTCTGTTAATGCCGTAATCCAGCTCCGACTGAGTAATAAACCTCTACATGTTTAATCTATTGAGTTCTTCACTCATCTGCATGATGACAGCAGTGACATCACATCCAGCACTGATGTTGCTTTCTCTTACCTGCAGGTTAACAGGATTTTCCATCCCTGCTCCTGTAACCAGTTCTGGCTCCATTTTTTCGTTGAGGCTTACCAGTGACTTTGCAGTAAGCGCTCATGGATTTAAGGCAGCTTATGAAGGTAAGAACAGCATCATTTTCTATTCTATGACTCATATTGATATGAAAGACATCTGTTTTTGCACAAAACGCACTTCCCTTCCAAAGGAGTTCTCATTTAGAGGAAAAATCCATCAAGCTGGGGACGAGAGACCACTTGTTCCGAGGGGAGAGGAGTGTGATCACACCTGATCACCTCTGGGATGTCTTCTGCTGAGTTATTGAAGCATTAGGTGCTTCAATTAAGCAAATTATTCCCATATTTTCCAAATCAACATTCCTTCCCCACAAAATAAATCCTGAGCCTTTGCAGCTCCAGAGGTGCATCTGAAACTGCGTAGCAGATGGCGGTTGGAATTAGTTGAGTTAATTGATGTGCCGGGATAACTGTAGAGGCAAAGCTGACAAGGGAAGATGCAGCAGAACATATAGAAGCCAGGGTTATTTGCTCTGGCTGCATATGACCTGTGGGCGACGGTGGCACAGGAGTTAAGTGCTCGCCCGTAATCGGAAGGTTGCAGGTTCGAGCCCCGCTCAGTCTGTCGCTGTCGTTGTGTCCTTGGGCAAGACACTTAACCCACGTTGCCTGCTGGTGGTGGTCGGAGGGACCGGTGGCGCCAGTGCTCGGCAGCCTCGCCTCTGTCAGTGTGCCCCAGGGCAGCTGTGGCTACATCGTAGCTCATCCCCACCAGTGTGTGAATGTGTGTGTGTGAATGGGTGAATGACTGATTGTGTTGTAAAGCGCCTTGGGGGGTTCCAGGACTCTAGAAGGCGCTATATCAAATACAGGCCATTTACCATTTAAAATCAGTCCATTTCACGACGTTACACCTTTGTGCTCAGGCTAACCATCTTCACCATCCCCACCGTCTTCCTCCTCTCATCTCCCCACCTGCCCCCAGATGTGAACCTTCACCTTACCATCCACCCATGTGTACACTATCTGGGGGAACAGATCTGGTCTCACCCCACTTCACCACCTTTAACTGTGTCCCTAACTTTTATTTCTTCTCTTGCCTTTATGCTGAACTGGGTGGGTAACACATTTCATTACCCGTGAGGTACAGCTATTTCCTTTTATTTGAATATTGAAGGGTTGAAAGGACAGTGAGAAATGTTTTCCAATTTATTCAGTGGCAATTTAGATGACTTGTTGTTTTGCCACTTTTGCACTGTGGGAGTCAGATTATGGATTGAGCCAGTGCTGTGATATGTAGACCATAACATTCTGTCTCTGAGGCCTATCACTTATTCCTTAACTGCCTGGCGTGGCAGCATATTACCCAGAATGCAGCATGAATACAAACAAGAACAAATACTTATGAAATTGTATTTTCCTTCTCCTGGATGGTTAACAGTAGTCATGCAGAATGCATGATTACAACAGAACATGGTGGTTCAGAGTTTATGACTGAAATCAGCTGTTACAGATTCAATAAGGTAACGCTTTCACAAGTGCTTTAGTCAAGTCAGCTTTAACAAAGCTTTGTTCCCAATTTCCTTGAATAAGTATTTTATTTGCACTCACAGCTGCTTCTGCAGGTATATCTGTTTGTTTTGCTTAACATAAATATCTAATCAGCCAATCAGCTGCAACTCAGGGCATTAAGGAAAGGTGAAGACAACTTGCTGAAGTTCAAACTGAGCATCAGAAGGAGGAGAAAATGTGATTTAAAAGCCTTTGAATATGGGACAGGCTGGTCTCAGAATTACGATGCTCTTGTTATTCACAACTATCGGTAGGTTTTATCAAGTGGTCAGAGGAGGGGACACTCCCCGTGAGCAGCAGTTGTGTAGATAAAAATGTCTTGTTGATGTCAGAGGACTATGGTCCAACTGGCTCTAGGTGATGGAACGGCATCAGCAGCTAGTCACTGGTTCCTACCAAGGTCTGCAGAAGAGCATCTCTGAAGTACTACATGATGAACCTGGAAGCAGCTGGACCACAGAAGAAGAAAACCAGACCAGATGTCTCTCCTCTCAGCTAAGAATAGGAACCTGAGCCTTTGATTCACACAGGATCGCCAGAAGTGGACCAGAAGAGACTGGAAAAAGCCTTTCTTGATCTGATGAGTCTGGATTTCAGGTGTCGGGTCAGAATTTAGTGTCACCAACATGAAAACATGGATCCATCTGGTGCCTGGTGTCATGTTTCATGCTGCTGCCACTGGTGTGATGGTGGTGGTGGTGTTCTTGTCCCACTTGGTACCCTTCAGGACCCCTGAGCCTGGTTTAACCACCACAGCTAACCTGAGTATTGTTGCTAACCATGTCCACTCCTTTATGACCACATGGACCCATCACCTGATGCTACTTCCAGCAGGATCATGCACCATGTCACAAAGCTCAGATAATCTCTAACTGGTTTCTAGAACATGACCAAAGATAGACGTCTTCAACAGTTACCAGATCTCAGTCCAATCCAAAACCTTTGGAATGTGGTGAAACGGGAGCTTCTCCTCATGGATGGAGCTCATGCTGTCGTGTCAGGATGGAGCAAAACCTCCGAGGACCATAACCTCTGAGGAATGTCCTAACTAAGTCACATTTTGTTCCAGGAGACACATGGAGCAAGTGGCATAGCTTTACCTAAAGCTAGCATTGTGCACATCTGTAACGCTAATAACAAACTTTACTGTAAAAGCTAATAGGCTAACACTTTTATTGATGAAACCAGCACTTTTCTCCACTTCCTAAACATTTGAATGGAAACAATTCTTCCAAAACCATGTAAACTTTCTTGAGTGAAAAACTTTTTTCCTTCCAAGAGTGAGCTGGAAAAACCAAAAATCTGAATCTTAACTGAGCTCATCGGGATATTTCCATAACAAATCCTTTTTTCACATCCTAATTTATCGTGGAATGGCTCTAGCGTTGGTTTGCACATGAATATGTATGCACTTCTCGTTCTGATGCCTAAAACTGTGCAATGTTTAAAGAGTTTCAGAGATAATTGAATCTTGCTGGCAATTGGATTAGACTTACCTGTGTATGAAGGACGTGGAGAAGGACACATCCAAACTGAATCTAATCAGTCAACAGTGCATCAATCTATCGAGTATTTCCCTGGATTGTTTTACTGATTAGAGCCAACTTTTTGCAGCTCTGCAAGTGGATTCCAGCAATCTCAATGCTTAAGGGATGATAAAAAGGTCAAGCTGCATGTATTAAGGAGCTGAGCTGCAGAGAAACTTCTACAATGCATCTAAACAACGGCTTCTGATGCTTTCTGAGGGACTGGCTGCAGATTGAGGCAAAGCTAATTGCTTATCCTTTGGTGAAGGTTGTATACGTGCAACAAAAACATGGCAGCACCTATCTAAAATCTGCCCTGACGCCACTTTAACCTTCACTTTATAATGGAATAGTTACTTAAAGACAGCTGACCCATAAAATGTAATTTCACATTTTTTCCTCCCTGGATCTTGTCCTCTGTCTGCCCGTGTTGTTGCAGATTGTCCACTGAGCCAAAAAACTACGTTTGTGTGTGCTTGTTTGAGCGTGAGTTGTTCACCAGCTGCCTGGCACTGCGATCTAACATGGCTTCACTCTGAACTCTTTTCCCCTTCTGCATAAAAAAAGGCCCTCTCTGCTCAGCAGCGAGCGAGCGAGCGAAGCATCAGGCTGGGAAGCCAGACTACACAGGCCGTCCTGTGGGGAAAGCGTGCTGCCCCCGCGCTCACAATCCTGCCACTCCGTCAAACTTCCATCCTCTTCAAAGAGCTACAGCGTCATTAGTTATACAGGAGAAATAAATAGCTCAGCCCCAGAGAAATCTCCAACCCAGCTACCTCATTTACTAGTTCACATAACTCACGCTTTACCACAGCGGAGATGGGTAATGCAAGCCTGCATCATTTCTGTTGTCTGGGAATCTGGATTTTAGAGCCGAGTTTTGGTAAAATAACAAAATCCTGCAGCATTCATGTCTTTGTGTGGACTGTTAGTCTTCAAAAAAGGCTCTTCGTTTCCACATTTCATTAGCGTAGGATG
This sequence comes from Nothobranchius furzeri, assembly GCF_043380555.1. Lineage (NCBI taxonomy): Eukaryota > Metazoa > Chordata > Actinopteri > Cyprinodontiformes > Nothobranchiidae > Nothobranchius > Nothobranchius furzeri. The sequence continues at coordinate 35,393,905 of NC_091745.1, forward strand.
CATTTTTAGTTGCTGACTGGTTAGAAGTATTTCCATCATACAAAATGTGTAGTTTTGCAGATCAGGTGATGCTCAGCAAGTCTTTAAGTCATTCACTGACATCTTAGTTTCCTTTTTTAGACACATTTTCCTCCCTCTGAGCTAACAGGACCCCCTCGTTGTTTAGGAGCAGGTGTTCTCTCAGGGTTCGGTTAGATCAACACTTTATTTAGGGACCTCTAGATACCAATAGTTGTTGGCTGACCGTCTAAAACATCTGAGGGGCTTGCTTAAGTCTCCATAAAAGTTGGAGGTCGGATTTAGCTCAGCTCTTGTCGAAATTGCTTCATTTCATTTCAAATCTGTTCAAAGCAAAAGGTTAATTTATTATTTAACCAGATTCTTTGAGATAATTGTGTTTGCAAAACTACTCCACGGCCCTGACTGCATTAAAAACAGCTAAAAACGATACGTCAACAAAAACTGTAACAGTCTAACTTACCAGGATAATTGGGTTCATTCCTCCCATATGGCTCAGCTCAGTGACCTTTAGTGGTGGAGCGTCCGCCCTGGGACTGGGAGATCAGAGGTCAAATCCCGGTTGGGTCATACCAAAAACCCAACACCTCCCTGCATGACACTCAGCCTTGAGGGGCTGGATTGGGGGGTTAAACTACCAAATAGTTTCTGAGCGCGGTCGTGTCTGCAGCTCCCCACTTTCCACGGGGATGGGTCAAATGTGGAGGACAATTTTCACCACACCACACCAGTGTGTGTGACACCTGTCTAATCTTAATCTTTAGAGGGAAGGTCCTGCTTGAACTCAGTTCAAGTTGGTCTTTATTCTGTTTCTAGGGGCCAGACCAGTTCATCTATAAATAATTATGCTCATAGCAGAATGCACAATCAGCTTTAAGGTTGTTGGATTTTAAAGTTAGCTTCCTCCCTGCTGAATCTTCTCAAACAGATTTTCAGCAGCAAATTATTGAGGACAGTTGAGGACAATCCTTGCATCATGTGATTTCCTCCTGGAAAATATCACATTTTTATTTAGCTGAGTGCAATTTGCCCGATGTCCCAGCAACATCTGGTCGCTGAAATTAGAGCTCTCGTCAGGCTTGAGGTTCACAGGGTACAATCTGCTGTTTGGTGTGATTTGTAACACACTCTCAACACCAGACGACAGTCTGAGTAAAGTCATTTTATACTGAGATAAAACATGCATTAAAAAGCAAGTTTCACCCCCTCATGAAAAGAACTGCAGTTCAGCTACACAGAAATTAGACGACAAACAAAAAGATCGTGAAAGTTAATAGAAACAGGAATTCAGAGGAGATCAGAGAGGCAGCGAGGCTGCGAGATAGAAAAACAGGATTAGTCTGGCTCAATAAACGATGCACATTTTGTTTTATTTCAGTGCTAATCTAATATTTGTAGCTTTTCCAAAGTAAATCTAGTCCATCTCTGTCTCACATACAAGGCTGTCTCACAGAGCTAAAAGTTTCAGAAGTCACGACAGAAGTCCAGAACACTTAATCCCTGTGGTCATGTGTGGGTCTTCCTACGGATCTGCTCCCCAACCCTAACACTGGCCTGAAAAGCCAGTGCCATGCTTCTTTATGGGAAGCATTGCATCTGGGAACTCTTCTATTCACTTAACCCCACCCCTGACAATTCTGACCGAACCAATCAGCGCTGTGCAGCGTACGTCTCACACCGGAAAGCTGAGTTTCTAATAAAAAACAGAGATGGCACCTGAAGCGGAGTTCTCTGCGGCTCTTTCCTCTGTTCTAAATGACTTGAACATCCTTAAAACCACAAGTAGAAGCACTAAAAGCCTTTCTTCTAAAAAGAGATGTTTGCGCCGTCGCCAGATGCCATTTTTGACTGCAGCTAAAAAAAACTACAGCGTCACGCGGTACAGTCGGCAGTTCCGCCTTTTTTCTTATTGGTTATTTTTGAGCTGGCTAGTCCCGCCCCTCGTGTGCCTCTCTGCCTGTGAGTAACTAGTTCTCTGTGGAGAATTAAACTGAGGACGAGTCTGGCAGGTCAGGCTACTAGAAACAACCCAGCAAGCATCTTTCGGTGAGGAGGAGCAGTAGCTCCTGCTGAGCTCCTCCAGATGAGGAAGCTTCTTACCTTATTACCACCTGTAGATGGTTCAGGGAGGTTCTGCTCAGACACGTGAAAAGAGAGTTACAGTAGTCTAAGCGTGAGGAGATGAAGGTGTGGATAACTGTCTCAAGTTCAGAGCGAGACAGAATGGGACTTAGCTTAGCAATGTTCCTGAGATGGAAGAAAGAAGAGCGAACAAGAGAACTGACATGAGAATCCACAGAGAGAGCTGGGTCAAAGGTCACGCCAAGATTCCTGACAGAAGGTTTGGTGTGAGAAGCAAGCTGACCAAGAGAGTCTCTGACTTTGGGAACCAGCTTGTCTGGGGCACAGATGAGGATCTCAGTCTTATCTTCATTCAGCTGTAGAAAGCTCCCAGCCATCCAGGTTTTAATCGTTTACTTGTCATTTTAGCCCAACAGTGAGTGGGAGGGGCTAACGCTGATAGCGATTGCCCTGGTCTGAATGACATCTTTAAAAATGATGGCAGCTCTCTTTTTGGGGAATTACTACTGAGTTGGTTTAAACCTGGCAGATAATATAGAGTCCGGAGTTTCTGACCCAAAGTCCGTGGTACAACAGTGTTTGATCGTATAGGAGAAAATGTTCTCCAGCACCTCCTCAGTACCGGTCCTGGAAATGTGTTATGTTGTAATGAATGCTCTTCTCACTCTGGTTTCCATCTGATCAAAAACACTCGGAGTGTTGACTGTGATAATCATTGGCATCTTAAGCTAAGCCTTTGTAATTATAATTCTGGAACATTCCTTGATTTAAGACCTTGCGAGTACTCCACTCACCTCACTGTGAGCATACTTGACTTGGCTGGATGTTGTGGAGGTAATTATCACGAACAATATGATTTTTCATTTTATTTAACAGCTCCACAATCGAAGCAAATGCACTAAAGGACTGATTTTAGTCTTTGATGAACTTAAAGCTGACCTTCTCTGAATCCACCTGTTATGATTTAGTTGAATAACAGTATGTTTTGCTAATGAAGTGTAATGTTGTTGTTGCATATGAATAACTGTAAATCTTCCTCTCTTCACCAAGCTATCAATAATTCATTTCAATTTGCATAATATATTCTCTAAACTGTGTGTGCTGTTTGTAGTGGGAGGTTGCATATTGGAAAACAAAACTTGGATGTTGGAGAAATTTGTAATGAGTTAAATTATTTGTGTTCCTTCTTCACTGCAGGTAAAAAAAATAAATGACACAACAAATAAGAGAAGATCAGATTTCAACATGCTTGCTCTAGAATCTAAAAAACTGCAACAACGTTCTGTTATTTTTAAGGTATCCGTCCATCCATTGTCTGAACCTGCTTTGTCCAAGTATGGTTGCGGGGAGGGGGGGGGGGGGGGGGGGGGATCAGGCGGGGTACGCCGTGGACAGAGAGCCAGTCCATCACAGTTATTTTTAAGATATTTAAGATCAATTCAGACAAACACAACTGTAGAAACCATTGATACATTCATCATCTTTGCTGCAGACTTTTAATAAATAATTTAGCGGAAAAACAGCTGACGGTTTTTCATGAGAAGATAAATAGCATTCATTAGAGATCACATGTATTAACAATGCAGTTCTGAACATCTGCAGCAAGAGCAAAAATCCTTCCTGGAAGTTAAATTTAGAAATCAAGCCTCAATCATCTTCAGCGTCAGCGTTTCAAACACACTCCATCTTTTCTGTATTTATTCATCTCATGCGTGTGTGTGTGTGTGTGTGTGTGTGTGTGTGTGTGTGTGTGTGTGTGTGTGTGTGTGTGTGTGTGTCTTCTTGTACTTACTGCATACTGAGGACCATTTAGACAATTTTTCCTACAATGTGAGGACATTTTTCAAAGTGAGGACATCTTTTTGGGTCCGGGGGGATCCGTGGATTCGATGTTTGTTCATATTTTTAAAAAAGTTAAAAAATCAGTTGCATTTATTTAAAATAATAAACACAATTAGGAGAATGTCTGTCTGGATTCATTTCACTTTCAACATGACTGAAATTACAGTAATAGCAGTCTGACTCACAGAGGTGGGAAATGCTCAGGTGAGCTCCAGTCAGCTCCCGTCATAGCCCCAGGTTAAAGAGTCTACTCTTAGTCAATTGTGTAACGTGCATTTGCTGAGAGGAACGAGCACGTGTGGGTGGAACAGCAGCCTTGCAGATATTGTGGAGAGATTACATAAAATTTGTGTGGAAAGGCAGATAATGCATGGGTAGATTGCTCTCTGACTGAACACTCCTTCAGTTTGTGATTCATCTGCATCACCGTTCACACTTGCTGTTTTCCCAGGGAGCAAACTGACCTGATTAGTTAGGGAGACATGTGGCCTCACTTGTGTTCTTCGGTTTTTGTATTTTACAGACATCCACCCCTATTCCCTGCATTAGCCACCGATAGAAAATAGACGATTTTTTAAATGACACTGCAGAGTCTCACAGAGACGTCTCAGTGATGAAAACTCTGACTGCGCACGACACGATGCAGGTCAAAGCTAAATGATCCGTACAAACAAAAGCTCTAACATAAGCAGAACTAAATATGATCTGAACACCCACAGTGGGAAAGTTATTCATCTAAAACGTTAAAGCTCAAGCATCAGCGTTTTAACGGTGAGTTACTGGTTTTTAGTTGCATCATGTAGCTGTTTCAATACCAGTTATTTCCTTTTAGGCAGCAAATATTTAAACTGAATGAAATCCCACAGTGGTTGGTGTGTTTGAGAACAGTGAGGGGTAACTCTTGTCCTGAGGTGAACTCCACAGCGTCCAAACAAAACTAATAATGCACAAATCATTTATTTATAAAGTGGTTTTTTTCATCAATTAAATAAAAATTAGGACACTGTACTTGATTTGTAGGTAGTATAACCATAGATCTTCTAGCTAAAGCCATACTTTTTCATCCTCATCATTCTGACAGAAGCAGATCTCGTTGCAGGGAATAAAATAAATGAATAAATGTTGTGTTGCACAACTGACACCTGATGGATAATAAAATGGTAAAAATTTTATTTTTAGTTCATTTTTGAATGACAGATAAAATATTAACACTTGGGCTAACAGAATAACCTTTCATACTGTTATATGACCATAGCAGCTCCATCCAGGTGTGTCCCACTTTAAACATATAATAGGGTCGTTGTTAGAACCATTTTCATGTGTGTTGCTGTGAATGGTCACTTACCTGTTTCCTTGTACATGCAGCACACTTGATGGTGAGTGATAAATACACAATGCTTTATAAGAGGAACAAGCAACAAGGGAATAGGCTGGAGTAAACGAGACTGCAAGTGTTCAAACAATTAGCGGTTGTTTGTTTTTCAGGCATTTTAGAGAGAATATAAAATTAAAGGTTTCATTTGTGTGTGTGTGTGTGTGTGTGTGTGTGTGTGTGTGCGCGCATGAAGGAAGAGCTTTGTGGGACACTTTGTCCCTTTAACACCTCGAGCCTAAAGGATTGACCCAAAGACATCACTGATTGATTTTCTGACTATTTTTTTCCTTTCTTTGGTTTCACATTTAAACTTTTACCCACCCTAGATTAACAGTTTGTGTGATACTTTTTCCATCCTTCGTCCAAAAAGGTAGAAACATTTATGAACAACAACGGTGGAGGACAAGTCCTAAATGGAAGGAAAAACCAGTACTGTAAGGAGGAGGCATCACCATAAACTCAGTAAGAGCCTCTACAGGTGATCAAGATTTGCCGAGGTTTTAAATCATTAAAAAGGTGGAGATGCCACGGGGAGAAAGTAGTCCCAACATTCACCTGATGGTTAAATCCTGGCATGCAGCACATTAGGCCTCCCTGCTGCTTCTGTTCATGGCTGAACGTTGGAGTGTTGCTAAAGCTCCCAGGATTCCCCTAGCAGTGTCTCTATCAACCATATGGTCCAGTTGAGTGTATTCCCTGCTTTCGTTGCTTGATTTGAGAGGTGCATCAGACATATGCGATGGCTGATGAGCATATCAAAGGAGGCATTGTGGATCAGTTCTGCGTTTGGCTTGTGTTACCGCCACTGGCATTTGGGAATGTTCCACAGATAGGGGGGAGAGCCAGTCCAGTCAGCAAACTCAAAAAGCAATATCATAGAAAAAACAAACATAAAAAAAAACATATGTCCAACAGGATAAAGAGCCTAAACACAAAACCTAGAAACCCTGAGGTGATGTGCAACTGTCATGGCTCGAGGTAAGTGCCTAACCCAAGTCATGCAGAATCATCACACAAGTCCAGAGTAGTAAAGTAAAAACGTCTTTATTATAAACGGTAACTGAAAACTGAAACAGGGAAGTCCTGTGCTGAGGAGCCAAGACAGCTCGAGTCTTTGAGGTGTTCAGGTCGAATGATGAGGGGAAGGGAAGCCGGGAAGGACGCTGAGCAGAGGGTGAGAGGTTTCGTAGGAGTGAGGCAGCAGAGGGAAATCCGAGTAGGAACGGCGGAGGAGGACGAGACGTGTTGAATAATCCAGAAGTGAAGACAGCGAGGGTGAGAAGATGACGAGGTGATCCTGAGCGAGACAAACAGGTGTAAGGGATAATCCAAATCCAAATCCGAAAATACAGTCCAAGGTCAATAATCCAAAAGTCGAAGGCGAGTCAAAACACGAGTTAATAAGTTTCAAGGCGAGTGGCTGGTGCTACCTGAACTGGTACAATCATCCGGCGAAATGAAGTGTCTCTGTCCTCCTTTTAAACCCGCGTTCCTGATTAGAGAATCGTCTGCAGCTTTAGTTCCCTCTGCTCCCCACCTGCGGAGAATGAACTCAGATTCTGATGAGAGGAGATGGTGGAACTCACCTCTGCTCAGGGACATGACAGCAACAGGTTTCTGCTGTTGTTTACGCCTGACTGAGAGTAAGAGCGTATGAGTGTGGGTTTGTAGCTCTCATTGTAAGCTCCAATCTAAATATGAACACTCATTTGAAAGCATTTATCTGTTTTTATATACATTCTGTTAGCAACTAGCAAAAACAAACAGCAGCATTAACTGTCTCTGGTGGATCCCCAACCCCAACCCAACATCCACACTTTCATTTAGTGGAGAATAAACTTCAAGTTGTTTTTATTTTCCTCTTTCTCTTGTGTTGCTTGAAAACTCGTTTTAGGCGAAAAGCCATGAAAGAACCGCTTTTTTCTGCTTTCATTTTTGCTTCAAGCTGATGGCCTCAGTACAGCGTGCAGGAACGAAGTGTCAGTGTGTTTTTCTTAGAAGCATGTCCATCTTAGTTCAGCGTCCTTCAGAAACGAACAAAAATAAGGACATGGAGTTCTTTTTGATGACAAACACCGAGTCTGCTTTTTAATTGTGCAGCTGTCACCACCAGTAGTGGTGTTATAAAGGTCTACATACAATCTACACACAGCTGTTTTTGATCTAATTGGACCCACGGATACGAGCTGTATCAAAGTTCCCAAAGATCTGAATGTGTTTTACACAATAACTGGGTGACAGGGCTCCGAAAATAACACCATGATCTGAAAATCAGACAGGGCGTTACTTGTTGCAACAGAAGTACCAAAGGGACTAAGAAGGCCCAGACTTTATTTATCCTTTTAACTGAACACAAAGTGACGGTGTCCGGCAGAGCAGATGAGAAACGATGTGCCATCACGCAGGCAGAAGATGCCTTTACAGGTGAACACCAGTCAGAGCCGGAAACCTGCATCTGCTGCAGAATACGATCATGTTTCTCCTGAATAAACCAAGTATTCATGTTTCATTTTCACATCGCAGTACTTTCACTGTTTTCTCCTGGCTACTTAAGTTTTTGAGTTATTTTGTCACAGAAAATAAAAAAGAGAAACAGCAGAAAACATCTTTTGTAAACGAGTTAGTCATTTGGTCGTAACTGTAGGGATTCACTGGGAGAGATATTTTAATTGAGTGTTTAATCGTTTGTAAATCCTCAGGAGTCCTAATAAATTCTTTCCCAGTAGATTTTAGAGGAAACGTTGAGTTTCGCAGGTGTGTTGATTCCTTCTACACTTTATTTTTGTTTTTGACTCCTGACTGATACTTGTATACTTCCACGACCTCTGCTTGCTCTTCATGTTGACCACCAGCTTCACCCTCGCCTAAAGTCACATCCAAATCCACTTTGCTCGATGGAACAAACAGAACCCTAACCCATCTCTGAAGAAGTAAATATGCATTTCAAAGCCGATGGACCCTCTCTCCGCTTCTCAGCTGTGGCCATAAATTCTGCTCATGAAGGTTATGAACATGATTGGTGACAAACGACAGTGCTGGCAGAAGCCGTGTTTAACTTCCTCACAGCGTTTCAACCACCTTTCTGTTTTCTTTTAATGTTTTAATAATCTGTTTGTTTTCTCTGCACTCTGTTGCAGATTAAAGCTACAGATTGATGATGTCAGTCAAGTTTTAACATAGCACTAATATGAGTCTTCGCCCAACAATAAAGCTGTTCATCTGTTGAGTTTCAACCAAACAATTTACACAGATTTAATGTTTCCTGGCATTTGCATCTTGTTCATTACTTGTAGGACCTGACCTACGATGCCAGAGACTGAAAAGGAAGCCCAACAAGTTTTCACAACATCTGGTATAAAAGGAGCTAATATTCGTGTTCATTAATTTTTTTGTAGAACTGAGAAGCAGCTCGTGTGGAAACCCAGGAGTTCCCCCCAAAGGCATCCTGAATGGGACTCAGTTCAATGTGGGTGACAAGATTGGCTACCGGTGCGTCACAGGCTACGTCCTGGATGGTCATTCGCTCCTCACCTGTGTCACCACCTCTGCTGGTGTGTCCGTGTGGGACTTCCCAGTGCCCATCTGCAGAGGTGAGGATTTTTTTTAGTAACTCATTTTGTTAGCCATGTCTGAGAAAAAGTTTCATTTGAGTTCATTTGATTTTTACTGCAGTGTTCCTGCAGGAACTTATGGGACATTCCCATCTGTACCGGGTCGGCCCGGGCCGGGTAGCGTAGGTTGTTTACATATCTGGGTGGCCTGGTATTTTTCCGGGCCAACCAAGGCTCATTCTCAGCCCTCTTCAGGAGGGGGTCTGCTTCAGGCCGACCAGGGCCAACACACCCACTGCTGACAGCAAATTCACACCTTCCATTCGAGCAAGCCTCTGATTGGTGGGTAGAATCAGCCCACATGGGCTTAAGGCAAGGATGTATGGAATCAACCGGGCCAGGCTGGGGCCGACTGGGGCTGACTGGGGCTACCCGGCCCGGGCCGACCCGGTACAGATGGGAATGGCCCATTAGAAGTGAGTTTGTTTTGACCTTTTTCTGTTAAACCAGGAATGCTAATTGCCTGTTAATGATTGACAGTCGGATGGCTGCAGCAATAAATGAACATTTGTGCACTTCATGTGCTAAAGTGTGACACAACCCTTCATTACAGCAATAAATACATTTACAGTCTGATGGGATAGGGTGATCTTAATTATGTTGAAGATGATGATTAGAGTTTCCATGGCTGAAAAGGTTAATTAAATATTCCTCTCTGGGGAGCAACTAGCTTAAGTGTGTTAACGCCATGAGCAGTTTTCCAGCTGTATGCGGTCTACAGCTTGACGGATATGGAGGAGGAGATTTGACAACTTCTCATTTCAACTGTAATACACCAAATAGGAAAGCTTTTCATGCTGTAGAGTCGGTGTGTAATGAAGCTCACATGCATACATGCATAACATAAGAACCAGCTTACATCACAAAGATGTCTCAAGCTATGTAGCAAAATAATTTGTCCTTTTTTTTTTGCATCATCTGCTATTCAGAAACTTCTGAGCATTTTCCAAAGTAGTACTGTCCGTAACTTCACGCCTTCAGAGAGGTTGTACGTACGTAATTCATCTCATCAAGCCCTTTTGCTCCATCGTCACATAGACTGAGAGAAGAGGACACTACAGAACCATACTAATTTGTTTCTGACAGCTGCTTGATGAATGACAGACTAGTGCTCCCCAAAGCATTCAATTTATCTCTTCTTTGGTTAAACGAGGCCTGTTGTTCATAACTGACCCGCGTAATCTGTTCTCCCATCAGTTGGACGTCATGGTGTCGTTTAGGCATCGCGCAGGGGATTCAAACGCTGAGAGAGCAACTTTAGGTTAGTTCCTAATTAAACAAACTGATTCATAATCATCTCGACTCTTCAAGGGACCCAAAGTCAGCTGTCCTTTAAGGGGAGGAGGTTTTCTCCAAACTCAGAAGCATACAGGGGACTAGTAAACCAGATGACTTTGGCAGGGCTGAGAGGAAAAGACGAATGTTTTGTATGAGAATTTCAAAATTGTGTCAGAACACAAGGGTCAGAGTTGAATTGGTCTACTAGATGTTGTGTCTGTCTTACATTTATTTATTAATTTTGGCAAAAAGGAAAAATACTTTTAAAGAGGAGTAGCTCAGGAGGTAGAGTGGCTTGTCCAGTAATCAGAAGGCTGCTGTTGTGTCCTTGAGCAAGACACTTAACCCGTCTGCTGCTGGTGGTCGGAGGGACCGGTGGCACCAGATATCGGTGGTCTTGCATCCATCAGTGCGCCCCAGGGCAGCTGTGGCTACATTGTAGCTGTGTGCGAATGGACGGATGACTGATTGTTTTGTGAAGCACCTTGGGGGGCTGTAGAACCCTAAGATGGAGCTTTACAAATACAAACCAGTTGTTTTTAATTTTTTACCATCGAGCCAGTATGTGCTAAAATGATCCTTTACAGCAGGGCTATTTAGCACGTTTTGGTTTTAACTCTGCTTCAACACACATGATTTCAATTGGTAGGTGATTAACAGGCTTCTGTAGAGCCTGATGAGCTGCTGCACAGGTGATTCACCCACCGAATCAAGTGTGTTGGAGCAGAGAAACCACCAAAACATGCTGGATACTGGCCATCGAGGCCTGGAGTTGAATAGCTCTGCTTTACAGGGTTAATGAAATGCCACGCAGACCCCACCGCTCTCTGTATCCTGAATACAGCACTTGCAACTTGAGAGTGCAGCCTGCTTCCAGCACATTTCCTGCATGTTTTATATCATAAACAGTTGATTTGTTTTTTTTTTTTAGTGATGAATCACCCCTGTAGACACTAACAAAGGCTGGGGAGATGTTTCAGCAGTTAGATTCAGGTGTTAAAAGACGAACGCACAACGAGAAGATACGTTAAGGTTTTGCATATACTAAACAGACACTAGGGGGTGCTAAAAGCAAGTCAAAACTGCCTTTGAACTGTTATCTGTGTTACATAGGGCGAACTGACACCATTTTGATCAATGACATAATTTCCCATGTTCAGATCATTTCCCTCCCATCTAACCCGATTAGCTGTTATTTGTTGTCCTGTCCTGAGAGATGACATCTTCCTGCCATACTAACAGATTTTCTATCATTTACTGACTAAAAAATAAAATAATTTCTCACTTTTGGACTTTTAATCGTTCAGCTCTTTGTTTTAATGGAAGGAAATAACAGCCCTTTATTAAATAAGTGATTAAATTAATTTATTGTTAGTTAAAGTTCTGGTTTCAAAAGTGCTAAATCACCTTTAACAAAGCAGGTAGACAGAAAAGGAGTCCACTTAATGTTTAGTTTTAAGACATTTCACAGACAGTAGAGCAAACTCGCCCACGCTGGTTTATGTTACACTCCGAACTGGAGAGAAAAAGGTGCTGTACATGTGTTTTAGAAATTGTAAGCCTGGAGAAAACAGAAAGCTGCAGATGGATGGTTCCCTTCCATGAGGACTATGTCAGCCTCATTGCCACAGGCCAGAAACATCCCTACTTCTCCAGAATGCATGAGGCACAATATCTCAGTGGTATCTGGGCCGTCTCCTGAATGTGGGCAGATGGTCCTTTGATCTTATTTCCTTGGAGAGTCTTCCTCCTCTGCTCATCACCAATGGATTTAGGATAACACACAACAGCCCAAATCTGTCCCCATCCATCAGTCACCTCCGGTCCCCCACCCCTCAGTGGGTCACAGTCAGTGTCTTTTGTTCTGGTTTTGTCTTTGACTTAGTTTTTTTTCTCCTGGAGCACTTTAAATGATCAGATTGTGTAATTATATGTTGTGACACAGAATTATTGTGAATAGAACTCAGAAAAGTGTATTTATAGATGCTTATGGATGGAGTCGGGTTTTTGTGCGTCACAGATTTTCTGAAAGGTGACAAAGTTGTAAATCTTATTGATAAAGTGCTCTGCAAAAGTCAAGACTCAGCCCTCATGACCAAAGAAAAACTCTGAAAGACCTTCAGGAGGCTGCAGGACTACTGAACAGGACCACTTTGAAAGCTGCTTCGTAGCAGAGTGGAAAGAAATTAGGGATGATTAAAAACTTTTGTGGCACCCAACCTTTGTGTGGTTAGCTTTAGATTCAGTGAGACAGAAAATATGGTCAAAGCAAAAAAACCAAGACAGAACCACAGCTGAGAGAAAAAGACCACAGAGGTAGAGAAATAATGCCTTTTGTGAGTTACAGCACACACCCAGGAGCCCATTTTTGATCTAAATTGTTTCTTGACGTTCATTAAAATGCACAAGACAACAAACGGGACAGCATGGTAACAGGAGACTGGTTGAATAAGCGGCCATTCTGAGTCCCAGACAAAATTAGGAATTGGGTTTCAGACGTCCTTTCTCCTAGAATAAAAAATAACTTATTATTTTTCTTTTTAAACAACTCAGCAAAGACAAAACTGGAGTTTTTAATCAATCAATCAATCAATCAAAGCTTTATTTATAAAGCGCCTTCCGCAACCCTGTCAGGAAGCCCAAAGCGCTGAACATGGTACAGTTGTAAGTAATTATACTGAATAAATCAACAATAAAAGAAATTCAAATTACAAAATACAAAATGGAAATTACAAGATAGATGAAACATTCTGGTAAAATACAAATGTGTGAGACACAATTGGATTGAGTGGATGGATTGAGTGTACCAATGAAAACTGTGGAATGGATTCAACATAAAAGAGGGCCATAATCAAACATGTTCTGGAAATGCCAAGCGGAGGAGGTGTGTTTTTAGGTGATTCTTAAAGACTGGCAGAGAAGGGGACAGCCTAACTGAGGGTGGCAACTGGTTCCAGAGTAACGGTGCTAGGACTGAGAAAGCCCGGTCCCCACGGGTACGACACCTAGACCGAGGGACAGCGAGCAGGCCTTGGTCAGAGGAGCGCAGAGCGCGTGATGGGGAATGTCTGTTCAGGAGTGTGGCCAGATAGGGGGGAGCACCACCCTGGAAGAAATGATAAACAAAGACGAGTATTTTGAATTGTGAGCGATAGGAAATCGGAAGCCAGTGCAGGGAGGCCAGAACTGGACTGATGTGGTCCCGTTTCCTGGTCCCAGTCAGCAACCTGGCAGCGCTGTTCTGCACAACCTGTAGGCGACGCAGTGTTGACTGACACAACCCTGCGTAGAGAGAGTTGCAGTAGTCAAGCCGAGAAATTACAAAGGCATGCAGTACCCGCTCCAGGTGGGCTCTCGACAGCATATGCTTGATTTTAGCAAGGCGTCTCAGGTGAAAGAAACTGGACCGGATCACAGAATTGATGTGAGCATCAAATTTAAGTCCTACATCAAGTTTCACCCCCAAACTGGTAACAACTGGTTTTGAGTATGGAGAAAGAGGGCCAAGATCAGCATAACGATCCACATTCCTGCTGTTGGGGTGAAAAACAATGAGCTCTGTCTTTCCCTCATTCAGATGTAGATAGTTGGACATTAGCCAAGACTTCACCTCATTAACACAGGAGACAAAGGACTGAGCTGTAATGATCCTTTACAGCAGGGCTATTTAGCACGTTTTGGTTTTAACTCTGCTTCAACACACATGTTACACATGTTTAGGTTTTCAGCTACACTTAAACATACTCAGAGTTTGGACCTCTATATGGACACCACCCACTCATCCTACAGGATGAAAACAGCTGAACTTTTCTGTTCTATTAGAACTGAAACAGCTGATTTTGGGTTTGTGGAAGAGGGCCGCACTGTTCTCATAGGCTTCAGATAGTAACAGGGACACAGATGATCAAGGATGGATGGGCAAAGTTCTGTTGATTATAAGATAATGGCAGTGCCCATGTGCCTCCTCACCAGTATGATTTTTAAGATTACATCACAGCGAGTCAGCGAGGCCGTCCACATTTAAAAGATGCTAAAATGCGTCTTCGTTTCCCCTCATTTCAAGAATGGCCCTGGCGTTTCCTCACAGGAAACGGCTGCCCCAGATTTCATTGTGGGCCAAACAGGAGATTGGAATGGCGCAGTAATCCGGAGAGAATTACAGCTGTGGTGGTAGCTCATTGCCCTAGTGGTACGAGCGTCCACCCTGAAACTGGGAGACCGTGGGTTCAAATCCACCGTTGGGATTAGACTTTAAAATGGGACCCGATGCCTCCTCGTGTCTGCAGCCCACCGCTCCTCCAGACCGGCTCAAATGCAGAGAAATAATTTCACCAGAGTGTGACCACTAATGGGACTTTACTTAAAAATGAATACGTTATTATTGTTGGTTGTGTTGTTAGGTTTTTCTCATTTGGATATTTATTCATTAATTATATTTTTTGTCAAAAATATGAAACGTACTAATAAACAAGCTTGTAAGGCGGGTCCTGCTTTCCTAATGTAGAGCCACTTAGTTTTACCATCGTGGTTGCTAGGCGACAAGACATGCGTTGGGGGTGAAGCAGGGAAAAAATATGAAGGCCAGACCATCCTAATTCCCAGCCCGACCTCACCGGTCTGCGTAAACCGGCCACAAAGAGAACCATTACAACAGATTCCATTTAATAAATAAACAAATCAGTCACAATTGTTCAGCTACCAGATTTCTGTTCAGATTACTTTATTTTTCCACTCAGCCTTGATTGAAAACCTGAAATGACCTAGAAACGGTCACCGTCTCCAAATGACCCTCAGAAATATTCATGATGCAACATGTGAGTCGTATCGCTGCACCCATTACAGCCCTCCTTCCATTTCTCAGCCTCATCAATGTTTAACGTGACGTGTAGCAGAGTCCTGCTATAGACCGAGTCACTGCCTCACATTAACACCGGGATTATTAGGGAGGGAAAAACCACAGGTTGGATAGAAAATTATACATTAGTTCCTTCCCTCCATCCTTGGGGTGAATATTTCAGAGCAGAAAGACAAGTGCTGTATATCTGATCAAAGTCAAGGGGAGAGAGGCTTAATCCGTCCTCAAGTAGCATTAGATCGCTGACGCTGGGATGTAAATGAGCTCAGCTAAAGCAGTCCTAATCCTCACACCATCTTTTTTTCTTTTTTCTGACACCATCTTTAAACAGAGATGGATTTGTCTTCATTTTCAAATCCAGAAAATGTTCTGCTGATTTGCCAAGGAGAACGCATGCCCATCACTTACAGCCCATTTCTGGACCTCATCTGCTGATTCTGGACGCTAAGCTCGTCAGTGAAACAAGTGAGAATGGTGCATTTTTACAGCTGCTGAGCGCTTTTGCACTACCGACCTGACAGTACTTTGAACCTCATGATTTACAAAACCATGCATGGGTGCGTCTCGTCGAAGGAGCCGGTAACCTGCCCGGCTTCCTCTGTATAATTAGGAATTCCTTCAAAGCTTCTTCTTGATCCTTCCTACAATTTGTCAGCACCTGTAGGCACATTAATGACTTACAAGTAAAGCCATTATTAATAAATGTGGCTGTGGGCTTTTTTATTGCTTCTGGAAAATCTTGTGCTGAAATATTAGATGATCATCGGCGGCACACACACCAGAGGACGATTAGCATCTTTTGTTCTCGTTTGCAGAAACTGTGTTTAACGCTGCTTGCCGTGAGTATGTGTTGACTTTTTGCCACTGTGGTATTGTTTTTTTTCTACATGTATATATATTTATCCATATATGTTTAAACCATTAGCATAAGCTGTACTCAGTGTGAGCCTTAAGACTAAACGTGATTTTGCCTACCTACAGCGCTGCATCTGCTGTGTTTTGATATTTGACAGAATTGGCAAAGAGCACGCCTTCCCTTGATGCCTGCAGCCTGAGCTGATGCACCACAGGTTTTTCTTACAGCACAGATGCATCCAGAGAATCCGGGCGGTTCAGTGATGCAAATCAAAGTTTAAAGTTTATGGGCCTTTGGGCGATCAGCATTGCTCACTTTACTCTCAGACTTGTAGACTGAGCATTTACAGTAAGAATGTTTGAGATTAGAATTAAGTAAAATAAATAAATTCATTCATTTGTTTTGTACAGAAACATGGAACTGCCACAATGCACAATATGTTCCAATAGAATTTTCACTTTCTTAACATGTACATGTGCACACATACGTTTATATTTATGTTGTACAAATATGCATGTTGTCCCTAAATTTCAACGTATTTGATTTAGATAAAGAATTTCTTGGCTTGGGTTTAAAAATAAAACAAGAGCTAGCTGAAATATGAAGCAAGAAAACATTTTTTATTTATATTTGTTAATTGTATTTAGAAGTCTGATACTTTTACACAATTATTGTGTTATAAGTTTATGAGGTTCCCGTTAAGTTTAAGACCCAAAACAATCCCCAAAAATTTAACTTCATTTACTCTTTCCACCACATCACCATTACAACATTCATTTATCTGTAACCAAAATTAAAAATTCTTAGTTTTATTCCACTTATTGGTAAGATGTTGTTTTTATGGGAACAATCAGACAAAGCAGTTAGAGAGAGAAAGATGCAGAAACACAATAAAAGATGTTTTCTAGTTCTAGAGAGGCTGATGCTTTGAAAACATGAAACAGAACGTTGTCACTTTAAAGTAAAACTGTTATTTAAACAATATTCTTCTAAAATAATATTATAAAGTTATATTTTCTGACACATTTTATATAATTACAACAAATTATTTAATTAGTTGTACAGCAAACATGCTCTTAATGTTGCAACACTATTTTTTATTAATCTGATCACAATGAGTAAAATGATCCTAGATGTTTATTAGGTAGGTAAATAGTGATAAAGTCATATGAATTTTAATATTATGAATAACTCACTGAACAGCTTAGTATTAAAGTTTTTAAAATTTTATAAATCAAATAAAAACAAACAAATTCCCCTAAGAGTAGCAATGGTAACACACACACAGTGAAAACTCTGAATAATGATGAATTTAACCCAGCGATGGCATTCATCAGTAAACTAGTAATGGATTTATCTGGTAAAAGATTTGTTTTTCTATCCAGCAGCCAAATCTTTTTGTTTGTTTGCAAACTCATTTTTTCCACCGAAGCTTCAAATTTTCTTTCATAATCGTTCCCAGAAATGTTCTTTGAGGACGACCGGAAGAGAATTAAACTAAAATCTTAACTTTAATGCCTCTTTGATCAAAATCCCAATGCTTCCATCACTCTGTTTTTTCATATAAACAAATATTTATCTCACTTTTCATTCCTGTCACCAACAAGCAGCAGCAACACAACAGTTTTGTATGTTTTAACTACATTTCAGTCTCTGTTGATACAAATGACCTTTCACAAATCCAAGCCACTCTTTGCTAAGTCTTCAAGGTAAACGCTGTATAATAGAACTATTTTCATTTCTTTTCTTCTACTTTTTAGGTTGGATAGGCTGCCCACATTCAGCTAATGCTCCTACACCGCGCTTGCCTTTGGTTTAATCTGAGAGAAAATCTGTCCTTACATGTGCCACAATCATGAATGTGTCACCCTGCATCAATATCCCATCTCTGCCTCGGCTATAAGGACTTTGATCAATTGTCAGACTTCAGCTAATGTGTTAGAGACTTGCATCAAGCCAACTAGTAGCCTCACTCATCTATTTTTTCCCAGTTTTCTCTCAATTTAAGAAAAAAAAAATCATTCTTTCAGTATCATCCACCCACTTCCGTGTTTCCTGACCAGTCATTTAAGGCAGCATATGGGAATACGTTAAGGCTGGCATCTCTGACAGTCAGTAGTGGAGCACTGAGCCATCAAAGGTTTTAGCTGGCACAGCCGAGTGTCACATATTAGTCTTAAATGATGTGAAAACTGTGAAAGCCCTGCCATCATTAGGATTCTTCAGAGAGGGAGAGAATGCAGGGATAGACAGAAGAGTGGTGACTTACAGTAAAGAGAGCGGGAAGTAAGTGAGAAGCGAATAGGAGTAAAGGAGACACTTTTAAGGTGGAATGCATTGAAATTCACCTGATGTGCCAACCTTCCTACGCTGGATTTGTGTTTATTTTTGAAGCATTATAAGCCGAGTTTATCACTTTTGTTTGTTGCTTGACAAGGCTTTGAGGAAACAGATCAATTATGTGCGGGGTAAAAGGCACACTTCGGACCTGTCTCACCTCCTATCGACTACACTGGAAAAATCAAACAGCTTCAGCACACAATTAATTGGTTAATCAACTAGTTAATTGATCATTTCTTCTGTTAGCAGACACTCGTCAATGTGCTTAATGACTCATGCTGTAAAGAAAATTCTTTCAGATATGGTTGTGTATTTGCTCTCTGAATTGATGTAGATGCAGCATCTCGACAAATGTGTTAATGTGAAACAAACAAAACGGTTGTTGTCACTCAGCTTGCCTGTGGGTATTTGAATAGACAGTTGCAGATGTTTTATGCCTGCAGGCTTTTTCCCCCTCATCCAAGTAAAAGGTCTGACATAACCCGAGTGCGTGTTTCTGGTTTTCCCCTCTGTGACTGACAGCGGAGGACACGTGTGGCGGCACCCTGAGGGGCTCCAGCGGGCTCATCTCCAGCTTCGATTTCCCCGGCGGTGACTCCCCTGGCACCGGCGGAGGAGCTGGTGGTGCTGGAGGCCTGGGCAGCAGCGGGGAGTGTAAGTGGACCATACTGGCAGATCCGGGCGACACCATATCTCTGGTGTTCACCGACTTTCAGATGGAGGAGAAGTCTGATTATCTGGAAATTGAAGGATCTGAACCGACAACCATCTGGTGAGTGAACGTGTGAGGAGTGAGGTTGGAGAGCGCTGGTGTTGCAGCAGTTGAACATTTATGAGTTTGCACTGTAGCCAAGGTGTGTGTGTGTGTGTGTGTGTGTGTGTGTGTGTGTGTGTGTGTGTGTGTGTGTGTGTGTGTGTGTGTGTGTGTGTGTGTGTGTGTGTGTGTGTGTGTGTGTGTGTGTGTGGTTGGTGTGGTGCTAACGTAAATGGCTCTGAGATTATGAATGTGCAGTTTAGAGTCTGATTTGTAAAATGAAGACAAACCCAAATCTAACTTATAACTTATTGCTGTGAACAAGCACGCGCCGCCTTAACTGTTTTTATTTTTGGTAAATTCTAAATATTTTAGACAAGCAAACACAAATCCAGTTCAGACAAAGCAAAAGGAAATTGCAATCTAGACTTTGATTTTTTGAGTGGGGAAAAGGCAAACCAGCCTGGTTTCATGTTAAAAAGTATTTATCTCTTGGTTAAAGCATGAATTTATCACTTTATTTGGAAAGTGGTGTTCTGTTTCACTAGCCACACCTTAGTCTGATTAGGGTCAGGCCTGCAGATTTATGAAATCATTTCAATAGAACAGTCATTGTGCTAAAGGTCTCAGAAAAACGATACGGCACGCCCAATTTCAACAAAAGTTAGTAGCTAAAGATCCCAGAACGTCTAAATCTCTCCTCCACAGACTTAATTAGGTTTAGATTAAAACAGAGGTCACGAGAAACTGTGTAATACTTATTCTTTCGTCAATATGATCGTTCACATCGAGTTCCATGTGCATTTTGAAAGTGAAAATAGTCTTCTACCCCTTGTCCTCCATTAGCCAAAAAAAAAAAAAAAAAAAAAAGATGGGAAAACAGTCGTGTCAGAAAAAGCTACTCCAATCTACGTTGCACTGAAAATCAACATTCATGGACTCACCCAGCTTCACTCATGAAGGGGAAGGCTGTTGTTGGTTCAGCGTTCAGTTAACAGCAGAGGACATTTCAACTTGTTGAAGCTAACTGTGAGCATTAGCAACTCCACCACACAGCAGAACTCCTCCAGTCCTGTGTTACTTGTGGAGATAAAACATCAAAGTTGCATTTTTTACTCAAGAAAGAAGAGCAAACAGAGGCGGCAGCTGTTAGCCAATCAGAGATGTTTGCATATCATGAATATTAATTAGTAAGCATCCCAGTCCTGCCATTCTCCCCCCAATTCCTCCCACAAAATTCTCCTGCCAGAAACACCAGAGCTTCTTTTTTTTTTTTTTTTTTTTTTTTTTTTTTTTTTTTTTTTTACCGTGTCCTGTCTGGCTGTGAAGCAAGCAGAATTGATGTCTGAATGCTGGTGATAAGCCTTACAGATTTATTCTCAGGTGGAGCATCAAAGCGTTTGCTTTTAATGTCACGCCTGATACTTAAAACTTTATTGTTATTGTTGTTGAATGCTTTGTAATTCCGACCAGACACGGAGACAGAGGTGAAAGAGAAAGGAAGAGAAAAGGTGGAGAGAGAGGAGGGGGGGGGGGGGGGGGGGTTCCACAAAAATAAACAATGAACAAGAGTCTGCTTCTGAACCTGCAGAAAAAGACAAAAAAAACAAAAGGACACAAAAAAGGGACACAACAACAATACAACAAGATCTACCTATCACTGCGTCAACTTGATGAAAAAAAAAACAAAAAAAAAAACTATATATATATATATATATATATATATATATATATATTTATATATACACACATACACATATAATCAACATTGCTTAACTGAAGAATCACGATAATCGATAATAAATCACAATGCATTAAGTGCCCCCCATAGTCTAAAGACATGTGTTGAACGTGCCCAAGCCCATACTTTTGAGAGCACCATGTGAGCACCTGTATGTGTACACGCGCTTGTTTATTTAAGGTTTCTCTATAGGAGCGTCCAACAGAGAGTGTGAGGGACCACAGATCCGCCCCCCAAAGATGCGCAGGAGACGGGGGGAGCTCCAAGTCCCAGAGATCCAGGCGTTGCCCCAGAATGCAGGAACCCCAAGGAGACTGCAACCAGAAAGGCCCCCGCCCCCCTCGAGAGGCACAGAGGATCGCCCCGGGGGGCCACAACCAGCAGCCGGCAGAGTGCCTGGAGATATCAGCGGCAAGCCCACAGGCCCGCCCACAGCCTCCCACCCCCTAGCCGGCCGAGCCCGGGACCCAGCGACCCGGGACCCAGGGGTGACCACCCCCGCCGGGGACCCAGCAGAGCCCAGGGACCCAGACCCCACCAGGCAGCCACCGGGATCTATCAGGCAGATGCCAAAATCTTAAACCCCCAGACCCGGTTGCCACGAACACTCAGGCAGACCATGGCACAAGCCCCCACACCAGGTGTGGCAGGGGGAGGGGGGACAAAGATCTATATCATCAAGAGAAGTTCCAGGAGAGGGGAGGACCCAAAGGCCCCACCTGACATATACAGTCATACACAAACACAGTCACACACTCCCTCCCTCATGCTCACACATGCACATACAACCCAAGACTTACAAAAATGCACGCCGGACACTCACTCATGCTCCCCATACACACCCTATTAACTCTGGTCCCGGTACTGCTGCACATGGGGTACAACCATCACCGGTAACCAGAGTTTGACCCTTTCTGCTGGGGTGCTGATGAGCAGGCTCCCCCGCCCAACGCTGAGCACAGCAACCCACCACCCCAGACCCCAACCAGACGGCCACATCTCCCTCCTAGCCTCCATCCCCAGGAAGCCTAGCAACAACAGAGGTGGCTAAGACCCCTAGTCTCCCTCCACCTGCTCCAATATAGTGTTGTGTGATCATGAGGTGTATTCCATGGCTGTGGTGAGTGGGCAGTGCGGGCATCATCCGGCATATGCCAGCTGATGCCACCGCACCACCCCACTTACACCCTCAGCCATCAGTGTCTAAGTGCGGTTTAAAATTGGAAGTGGGCACCGGCACTCGGGAGGAGGCTGAAATATCCCCCTGCCAAATGCCGTTGAATGTGCTCACTCCCAAGGCCCTAAGTGTGTGTTTGTGTGGAATGTCGTCAGTGGAAGTGTATAAGGTGCAAATAAAATTGGGGGGCAGGTTGCCACAGGAATGCGGAAATGGGGTCCATACCCGCACTCCCTGACTTGCCCACCCCCCAAGGTCCTATGTGTATGTTTGTGTGATGATGTGAGGGAGCAGGAGGAGAGAAATATGCGGGGATGGGGAGGAATGGCTGGTTGGGCTTAGCCCTCCAGGGAGCCAGCTCCCCTACTGGCCCCAATAGGCACCTCTGTTGTCAAACTGCCACCCAGGGCATGGAGACCCCAGCCCATCCTGCCAGGGCCCAAAGCAGCAGCATTACAGAGCCTCACGGAGTCCGAGGGCACCAACCCAGCCCCATCCCATCAGAATATCTATGCCCACCCCTGCATTTGCACAACTTCCAGAATATATAAGACATGGGACATCCAGGTAAGGTTTGGTCCTCCCCGTCCTGGACCTCCCCCTCCCCTGTGATGGAACGGCAGAGGAGCCAAGGTCTACTTGATGCCCCCGAACCCGGGCCAGGCACTGCTGAGTGTTCCTGCCTTCTTCCCGGCAGCATACATGTCAGGACCTGACCCCCAAGGCCCCGCCCAGATCCCCACACGGGGCCGGCCACCCCCAAACCCCGAGCCCCCAGGCCCCCACCCAGATCCGCCCAGGGGTATTGCAGCCGCTAGGCAGTGATCCATGGCCGCCGCCAAGATCCCCAAGGGGCCCCACTCACAACCGCCAGCAGTCCACCCCCCGAGGCAACCCAAGCACCTCCAGAGGGGGGCAACAGCCCCCCAGTCCCAGACACCCCCAGTGAACCCACCTCCAGGGAACATCCGGATACTCCAAACTCAGACCCCACACCCCCCCACCCACACCATCCCACAGGACAACATCAATGGCCCCCCACCCTCGCTATGTGATGGAACCGATCAAAGGAGCCCAGAGAGATTCATCTGAAGTGGAAGCATAGGCTATATCAAGTGCAATATGATCTAACAAAAGATTTCTATACTGGTTAATGCAGAGACTTTCTCTATTTTTCCAATTCAAGAGGATAGTTTTCTTAGCGATGCATATGGCAGTCAGAACCACGTGAACCAAAGATGTTGCAATCGGGACATCGTGCAGCTGTCCCAGTAAACAAAGTGAGGGGGAAGTTGGGATATGACATTTCAGACATTTTGACATATCCTCACATACTCTACCGCAAAATTCCTGGACAGGTGGGCAGGACCACAGTGCATGAATGTAATTGTCAGAAATGTTGTTTGTGCAGTGTGTACAGGTGTCAGACGACACAAACCCCATCTTGAACATCCGATGACCTGTATAGTGTACTCTGTGTAGAATTTTGTACTGAATTAATTGTAAATTGGGGTGTCCGATCATTTTAAAAGTTTTTAAACAAGTTTGGGACCAGAAGTCCTGGTCAAAGCTGACTGATAGATCCACCTCCCATTTTTCAATAGGGATTGCAATTTTATCGTCTATTTTGGACAGTGTCTTATATACTTTAGACAGTAGTTTGGGGGGTTTGAGATTATAAAAGTCTAATACCCTTGGTGGTGTTTGTAATTCTATTTTATTGAGCTTAAATTTTTGTTTGACTACAGATTTAATTTGGTGATATTCTAAAAAGCTATTCTTATCCATTCCAAATTGGGAGACTATTTGATTAAATGGGATGAAGTCCAATCCTTCATATATGTGTTCCAGGTATAGGATTCCTTTATTTTTCCAGTCCGGAAGGTTCATCATTTTGTTGTTTTGCAAAATGTCAGGATTGTTCCAGATAGGTGTGCATCTGCATGGTACTAGTGAAGACTCTGTCATTTTAAGATACTCCCACCATGCTGTCAGAGAGGTGCTGATACTAATACTTTTGAAGCTTTCATGTTTTCTTATGCTTGGGCTAATAAATGGTAAGTCTGAAAGCTCTATCGTATTGCAAAGTGTCTGTTCTATATCTAACCAGGACTCGTCTAATGGGTTATCTTGCAACCATCTTGGTATATATTGCAGCCTGTTGGCTAAGAAATAATAATAAAAGTTGGGTAAATCCAGTCCTCCTCTGTCTTTGGTCTTCTGAAGCGTTTTTAAGCTAATTCGTGGAGGTTTATCCTGCCAAAGGAATTTAGTAATTGTGGAGTCCAGAGTTTTAAACCAGTCAGCTGGTGGTTTGTTTGGGATCATCGAGAATAAGTAATTTATTCTGGGTAAGACCATCATTTTAATTGTAGCCACTCTCCCCATGAGTGATATTGGTAAGGATTTCCATCTTGCAAGATCATCTTCCACTTTCCTTAAAAGTGGGATGTAGTTTAGTTTGGTTAGATCTGCTACCTTGGGAGAGATATTAATTCCCAGGTATGTGATATTCCCTGACTCCAATTGTGTATTAAGCAAATTGACAAATGAGAAATTAATTGGTAGAACTGTGGATTTTAACCAGTTTATTGAGTAATCTGAAACTCTTGAAAAAGAGTTTATCAGTTCTATTGCTTGGGAGAGAGAGGATTGAGAATTCTGGAGAAAGAGTAAAACATCATCTGCATAAAGACTGATCTTATGTTCTATTTTCTTACACTTTATCCCTTTAATATCTGTTGTTTGCCTAATTGCTGCTGCTAGTGGTTCGATAAAGATAGCAAAAAGTGAGGGGGAGAGTGGGCATCCCTGCCTGGTCCCCCTCTGAAGACAGAAGCTAGCTGATATCTGGTCGTTCGTCCTGACACGTGCTGTTGGTGAACTGTATAATGTTTCTAGCCAGTTTATGAAGAAGTTCCCAAAGCCAAATTTATGTAAAGTTGCAAATAAGAACTTCCAGTTAACTCTATCAAAAGCTTTTTCTGCATCTAGAGATAATATACTAGTTTCTATGTTTCTACTGTAAGAGAAATCTATCAAATTAAGTAATCTACGTGAGTTTGTGGATGACTGTCTACCTTTAATGAAACTAGTTTGGTCAGGGTGTATTATGAAGGGGGTTACCTTCTCTAATCTTTTGGCCAGGGCTTTACAAATTATTTTGAGATAAACATTAATAAGAGAAATTGGGCGATAGCTGGTAGGAAATGCCGGGTCTTTGCCTGGTTTTAACAAGAGACTAATATTGGCTGAATTCATGTTTGGCTGTAATCTGCCGCTCTCTTCGATTTCCCTCACCATTCTGAAAAATGTTGGAGCCAGAATGATCCAGAATTCTTTGTAGAATTCTACTGGGAACCCGTCTGGACCTGGAGCTTTCCTATTAGTCATGGATTTAAGGGCTTCCTGGAGCTCCGCTGATGTTAGTGGCGAGTCCAGGACTGTAACTTGGCTGTCTGATAATTTAGGAAGTGTTATCCTGTCAAGGAACTCATTGATCTCATTATCTGATGGGTTTATCTGTGGTGAGTACAAAGTTTGGTAAAAGTCTCTGAAGGTGTTGTTTATTCTTTCAGGGTCATTAACTATATTCCAGGTTGAGTCTTTAACAGCAGATATGGTAGTTTTCTCTTTATTTATTTTTAATTGGCTAGCTAAGAATTTACCTGATTTATTACTATGTTCAAAGTTTTCTATTCGTAGTCTTTGTGCTAAAAATTGTGTCTTTTTGTCAATAATTCCATGAAGTTCTAATTTAGCTTTACGTAATTTGCTCACTGACTCTTCTTCTGTGGATGCCTCTAAAGACTTGATGATTTCCTCTAACTGCTGAATACGTTTGTTTTCAGTTTTTTTCCTATGTGATGAGAAAGAGATTATTTTACCTCTCATCACTGCCTTTCCTGCCTCCCAAAGAATAGGTGCTGATGTTCCAGGCAGGTCATTATGTTCTAAATATAAAGCCCACTCCTTTTTAAAAAAATCTATAAAACCTTCGTCTTTAAGCAGTGATGTATTAAACCTCCAGTTTTTGCTTGGTGGGATTGTCTTCTTATTTGCCAGAGTTAAAGAAACCGGAGCATGGTCGCTGACAACTATGGGGTGTATCCACTGCTGGACTGACCATAGGGCATAGCGGGCAACTGCCCGCTGGGCCGACCCTTTCATCTTTTATGGGCCGGTGTCTGTTTTTTTTTTTTTTTTTCCTAGTCTCTAGTTGTTGCGGACAAATTGTCCGCGCTGCCCCACGCGACGCCTCGTAAAAGTTGGTGGATTGGCCAATTGGTAATAATACACTCTGGGCTGGACCAATAGCCAGAGGTCTGATGCACCCGCCAGTTGTTTGTGAATCTCAGTAAACAGACAGACGAGCTTTACAAAATGGAGAACAAAAAACGGAAAGGAGGAGCGGAGAAAATTCGACTAAAAAAGAAACTGGCCCTTCAGGCTGATGCTGGCACATGTGTTAAAATCTCACAGTTGTTTGGTAGTGAAGGTTCAAGTAAAATCAATTTAGGAAGTGATGGAGCCTCAGCCCAGCGACAGGTTAGAGAAGAAAAGAGGGAGGAGGAGGAGAAACCCGAGCCGGTGTTGTGCCATTAATCGTTTCGCTGCCAAAAAATGATTAGCCACCGCGGGATCGCGCACGGTTAGGTAATTGCATTTCTAGACAAAATTCCCCAGGATTTCGCCCTAAAACTCAGCATATCTAGCAATATGGACATTCAGAAAGCAAAGATAACCTCTTCCGGTACTTAAACAGATGTTTATCGCGGATATTAGTGTGGCAGTGTTTGTGGCACCCTGCGCGGGAGCACGAGGACGTGCTTGTGGAAAGAGGGAGGAAGATGTGGCAGTGTGAGCATCCTGTCACAATGTCTTGATTGATCTTGCGCCCTGGCTACTTGGCCAAGGGGATGTCCATTTGGCTGACTGGTTAGAGCATATGACTCTCACCCCAGAGGTCTGGGGATCGAATACAACCCGGGCCGTCGTTTATCCACCTTGCCACGTTAGTTTTTCCAGTTCGGAAGTTGTTTTAAGTGTTGCTAATTGTCTTAAACGTTCACAATGAGGATATATTAATCCTTTTTGCAATATTTGCGATTGAAAGATGGTTTGTGGTAAGAACTGGCTTTCTTTATGTTACAGCCTTGATACTAAAAAAATAAATAATGTAAAATGGCACCCTGTATTGAATGTAAACGTTGTTTAAATGTAAATAAACAATTCTCCAGCGATTTAATTTTTTCCCCTTCCTTTCTTTAGTCCACTTGACATGGAGCCACAGTTAACTAGTTTGGGGCACATTTTTACTTGGAAAAATAGTATTTAAACTGATCAAGCTTTGGCTTTACAATGACACTGTGTAGGTTACTATCTATACATTACGTTGCTCTATTTAAAAGTAACAAGATAAAAGCTCTTCAGCACATACAATTAAGATTGGTCACTTGCCAAATAGACTACACCCTCCCGTTTACCTATAAGAAACGCCTCAAAATATCTTTAAATTCTTTATTGATGATTTAATTGTAGACAACTAAAATGGCATTTTACTTGCCAAAAAGTGATTGAATCGCTCAGATTTTCATGGAGGCTAAAATTGACCAAATAAGGGTTTTATGTATTATCTGTTGATGTTACTGTACTCATACTGCCTACTGTGTCATCAAAAACACCCCAAAAATGGCAACAAAAAAAAAAAGATAATTTCCCTTGCCAAAAATTGATTACAGTGTCCTGGTCACCTGTAAAGGGTTACATTTACCTAAATATTACCTTATTTATTAACTCTTGATGTTATTAGTGCCATCACAGGTTGCTGGGTCTCTTCATAAACACCTCAAAAATGGCAACAAATGATCATTTCCCTTGCCAAAAATTGATCACAGAGTCCTGGTCACCTGTAAAGGGTTAAATTTACCTAAATATTACCTCATTTATTATCTCTTGATGTTATTAGTGCCATCACAGGATGCTGGGTGTCTTCCACATTCATAAACACCTCAAAAATGGCAACAAATGATAATTTCCCTTGCCAAAAATTGATCACAGTGTCCTGGTCACCCATAAAGGCTTAAATTGGCATAAATATTACTTCATTTATTATGATGCTGGGTGTGTTCCACAATCATATTCGAATAAACATGAAAATATTCCGTCCGAATATCTGTTTCTTGTTATAAATATAACAGCTAGAAGGATTTACAGTTAAAATAGGAGAAACATTTCAGGGAACTATTGTCAATTAACCACAGAAATAAGGACTAATAACATCAAGAGATAATAAATAAGGCAATATTTAGGTAAATTTAACCCTTTACACTTGACTCCCCAGGAAGGGTCGTAACACCACTTGCCTCATGCACATAAGTGACCAAATCAAAGCAGCATGGAGACACTCCGTCTCCAACCACCTCTCAGGCAGCAGCCTGCACTCCCAAGTTCTACACATCACCAGAACATAAACAACTGTAACACAATAAAAGCAGTGTTATACAAAATGGAAGGCCTGTAGTGTTTATTCTCTTACAGTAACAACTTATTAATTTTTTGGAGGAATTTATTTAAGATTTTTTGGTTTTTATTAATTGTGCAATAGAAAAATAATCGCTAGATTAATCATCTAAATAGTCATTAGAATAGTCAACTATTCGATAAAAGAATCGTCAGAATAATCATTTTAAAAATAATCATTTACCCCCAACCCTACTTTTTTAGAATACCAGGATAGGAAGGATGGTGTAGGTTTACGTTTATTAGATTGATACATAAATATTACCAATAAGAAAGTGTACGTTGGTGTGTGTCAGAAACAGCGTAAGGCTTAATGTCTTTTCCAAAAAAACCAGGTGATGGGCCGGTCTCCAATCAAAATGCCCGGGCTGAATTTTTGTCCCAGTCCAGCCCTGGGTGTATCTCAGTGTCTGAAATGTCAGCCAACAATGAGCTGCTGACTAGAAAATAATCCAAACGTGAATGAGAGTGATGGACGTGCGAAAAAAAAGTATACTCTCTACGGTTAGGATGAAGAGATCGCCATGCATCACAAAGCCCATAATCACTCATGTACTGTTTAACTATGTTAGTGGATTGCCAATTGCCCCAGCTGTACTGAGCCTGTCTGTTAAGGAATTCATCCAAAAATTAAAATCACCTCCAAGTATAAGTGGACAGTCCAAGTGTTCGGAGAGTACAGAGAAAAAATTATGAAAGAATGGAGGGTCATCAATATTTGGACAGTATATGCTGACGATACATAAGCGTTGGTTCTGTACAGATAATTTTAACATTATAAATCTACCCTCTGGATCAGAAACTGTGTCCAATACTGTGAAATTGATGTTTTTGTGTATTAAAATAGCTACACCTCTTTGCCTAGAGTTATAGCAGGCAGAGAACATGCTGGGAAACTCAGGTGTCTTAAGTTCATCTGCGGATGTGGCAGATCTATGAGTCTCTTGTAACAATATTACGTCTGCTTGCACTCTCTTTAACTGATCAAAAATTTTTAATCTTTTCTCTCTAGAGCCAGTCCCATGTACGTTCCATGAGACAAACCTTAGTGCACCCATAGATGTGTGTGTGAGTAGCTAAAATATGACGCCTTCATGTGAATAGGATGGAATAAGTATATAAATGTATAAATAGTATGTTAATAAATAACAAAAAAAGTAAATAATAATAATAATAATAATAATAATAATAAAGATCCAACAGTGTTTGTGGTTGTATTATTTGACGCATAAATTATGATATTGTGCTATGAATTTAATATATCTGTGTGTGTGTGTGTGTGTGTGTGTGTGTGTGTGTGTGTGTGTGTGTGTGTGTGTGTGTGTGTGTGCGTGTGTGTGTGTGCATGTGTGTGTGTGTGCTGTGTGTGTGTGCGTGCTGTGTGTGTGCGTGTGTGTGTGTGCGTGTGTGTGTGTGTGTGCGTGTGTGTGTGTGTGTGTGTGTCGAGTCTGACGCAGTGTTGGAAAGTTGTGTGGTTGTGCCAAACAGGTGTAAAGGAACAGAACCAAGTAAAGAGGAAGGGAAAGTACAGATACAGGTTAGAAAAGAAGAAAGAACTAAAAAGAAGGGGTGATGGGGTGTGAAGTGGTGAAGAACAGGTGATCTTATCATCTAGAAAACGGATTTAGCAGCTGTTTAATCCTGACGTGATCAAACCCAGTGAATCCTGATGAGAATAATAAATGTCTGACCTGATGTTGGGCTAATACAGCCAGTCAGTCACTCCTCGCTCCTTGTAAAGTTTATTGTCCACATAAATCTTATCCACTGAGATGACAGCTCTCTTCCCATCCTGGATAAACTTTTTACGCAGCGGAAAGAGGACCCGGCGTCGATCCAGAATCTCCTTCGGGAACTGATCATTCACGCTGAAATCTTCTCCTTTGAGCTCTCTTCCGTGACTTTTAACAAGATCCTTCTGCTTAAAATGTTCAAATTTAGCCACGATGGGACGAGGTCTTCTGCTGTCCCCTCTTTTAGCTCCAAGGCGATGTACCCGGTGAAATGTGATGCTTTTTATCGTTTCTTCTGGAATCCTCATTTCTGTCTGGAGAAAGTTCTTGATTGTATGTTCGCAGTTCTCCGCCCTTCCCGCCTGCTCCGGCAGACCTGCGAACACCAGATTATCCCTCATGCTGCGGGCCTGAAGGTCCAAAACCGTCTCCTTCAGAGTCTTGTTGTCCTGGGTGATCCGCGTCATTCCCTCTTCCAGGGAAGAAACAGACTCCCGCAGAGACGCGTTCTCAGCAGCGAGCCGTTCAACCTGCTCCTGACTGAACTCCAGATATGTTCGGAGGTTCTGAAACTCCTGGGGAAGAACCTCGAGCAGATGAAGTCGCCCCTCAAATCCCAGAAGCCGTTTATCAATAGAATCTAATAATTCTAATATGTCCTTACGGGGAGATGAGGCCTCAGGCGAGTCCTGAGGACGGCTCCTCTTGGTCCCAGCAGGTGTTTCAGCCTCAGCTGCTGATTTCTTCGGACCCATGACGAATAACTCAAAAACTTCGTCAATATAATTTAGTAAACTTTCTGAATTTTCTTCACCCACCTCCAGATTGAGTGAGTTATACTTACCAGATTATTTTTTGCGTTGTCAGTAAATAAATTAGGCGAAAATGTGTCTTAATTGTTTGTGAATGTTTGTTAACGAGCTGCCATCAGCTTCAAACGCTGCCGTGTATCCGGTGATCGGCCGTCAGCGCATGCTCACCGGATAATTTTACCCAGAGCTGGACTCACCCAGCTTCACTCATGAAGGGGAAGGCTGTTGTTGGTTCAGCGTTCAGTTAACAGCAGAGGACATTTCAACTTGTTGAAGCTAACTGTGAGCATTAGCAACTCCACCACACAGCAGAACTCCTCCAGTCCTGTGTTACTTGTGGAGATAAAACATCAAAGTTGCATTTTTTACTCAAGAAAGAAGAGCAAACAGAGGCGGCAGCTGTTAGCCAATCAGAGATGTTTGCATATCATGAATATTAATTAGTAAGCATCCCAGTCCTGCCATTCTCCCACCAATTCCTCCCACTAACTTCTCCTGCCAGAAACACCAGAGCTTCTTTTCTAACGAGGCGTTATGTAAGGGTTAGGAGCCTGTCCCGTAACAGGGGGTCCTAAGACCTATCCAGCCTTGCCTGCTTGTGGTGGTCAGAAGGATTGGTAGCGCCTGCGCTCAGTAGCCTCACCTCTGGGCAACATTGTAGCCCATCACCACCAGTGTGTGGGCATGGGTGAATAACTGTTTGTGTTGTAAAGCACCTTGGGGTTTGCAGAACCCTAGAAGGTGCCGTGCCATATAGAATACAGGCCATTTAACCATTTAATTTAGAGACCACAGCAGATTTATTAAAGTAAAGATAGTATGCCCACCTTAAGGTCAGAGGTCATGTTTCAACAATCAGAAAGAGGCGGTGCATAAACGGCATCATGGCCCAGATCTGCAGACCAAAAATAAATATGGGAATGTTTCTGTGACCCAGTGAGATAACGTTAGAACATTTTCAAACTTGTGTTTCCTGTGACATCTGCCGTAAAACTAACACGGTGGCAGTAGTGTGATGGTCTGGAGCTGATCTGCTGCTTTAGGAGCTGGACACTTGATGGAACCATGAATTCTGCTCTCCAATAGAAAATACTTTATTTCAGCCACTCAGATGTGGCTGAAATAAAGCGATTTGGTAAAAAAAAGAGTGGTATAAAATTCCTCCACAGCGATGTGAGAGACAGTTATCACAGACACCAGTTATTATGTTTAGGGTTCATTTGTAGGTTTTTTTTAGATCGTACCAAGATGGTTTGGGGAGATTTTTTTCCTGTTCAAAAATAAAAATCATCATTTTCGTCAGCTTATCTTGAACTGAGTTTGGATTCAGTTTGCTGATGGGAAACATTTAATTGTGAAGCAAAACTCATTTTACGGGGCAAACACTTTACGATAGATCTCAACAAGAATAAAACGTATTTCCTGAATTTAAAAATTTGCATTTTTTAAATAAATAAATAATCAACTGTGACTTGTAAGACTTGTAAGACCTAAAGCCTTTATCTCTGTGTTACTAAACAAACTATGTGAAAGAAAATCTATCCGACAAGCCTCAAGCTTTTATCGTGAATTTAATCCTTTTGCTCTTATGGAGCACACTTACTTTGTGAGGCACGCAACCCTTATTTAGGTTATCTGACTTAATTAACCCTGACAGTTGAGACATGGTGACATGTCTGTAGTTATCAACCGAGAATATCAAGCAAGGTTTCAGAAGACAAATCACACACAAAGATCTGAATCTGAAAACTGCTCTCGTCTCCTCCACAGAAACAGATGCATGAGAACACCCTGAGACAGACTGAAAGCTGCACAGCTTTATTTGCTAATGCTGGAACGGCAAAAGCGTGAATTAAAGTTTAATGTCACAGGTTCAGAAAACACGGCATGATTTAATTATCCGATCAGTATCGTTAAAATGTTTCTTTTAGGTCACACTTCTCTTCAAAAGGTGGTTTCAGAACCACCAGAAGAAAGGGAGCGCTTCAGCTATTTTGTGTAATTACTTATGTTTTTTTTTAAAGATAGATATTTTAGGCAATTAACAAACAAATGGTGTGTTGAGAGTGTTCCTAGGATGTGATGTTTTATAGTATTTTTATAAAAGAATAATTTCAGATTTTAGGACCTCTGAAAGCTTAGAAATCAGCTTGTTTTGTGTCATCCCGTGTCCCTCCTAGCACAGAGCCAGCTTTGGACAGTCCAATCTTTGAACAGGAGACAGGAGGGACTCTCACTGACCGTGCAACAAAGAGCTTTTATATTTTCATGTCCCAAAGAATTGATTGGCTGGGTTAGGGTTTCACATATCTGCAGCCCAAAATTCCTCAAAGCAGGAAACAGACAAACTCTTAACCTCCAGGTTAAGCTTTTCCTCCTCCTCCGTGTGTCTGAGCGAATAGGAGGGTTAATAAGGTGTGTCTGTGTGTGAAATTCTGCTGGTCATTAATTATAATTCACCCAAAGAAGCACTGATCACTTAGAAAGGCATGGCATGTGTTGTCCCTGCGAGTTGTCATTCAGAGTCAGACGTAGGCGAGAAAGAGGAAGTCCGAGTCAAAAGGAGAGGTGGTGCGAGTGTGGCTGTGACTGCTAAGTGTTGCATGTTGACATGCCTCAGATGAATGTGACACCGGGTCCATGTGGGCAGACATTGATGTGTTTTGACAGTTCATCAGGTAACTCTCTTCTCAAAGGTGTATCAGCTCAAAAAACTTAGCATCTCAAAGACAAACTCAAAATCTCCAAAGAAATAGAAAGAAAGGCTTTTTCAACAATTCTGTTTTTGGTTATTGCCAAAGAGAATCACACTCAAAAGAGACTTTTGTTGGTGTTAGCCTTGGATTATGTCCAGAGGAAATGAGCCGGCGGTCTTTTCACAGCAGTTTAAAAATAAAGAGAGAAAGAAACATATCAAAGTTAGAACAAGGATTACTGGGATTTATTTTAATAAATTAAAACAACCAATGATTATATCAAACTTAGACAGAAAACCAGACAGAATAAATTATTTAATTAAAAAGAAAATATATATATATAAAATCAGCAATTTACACATTTCTCACCAGGAGTTTATTTTGCCCTTTGCTTATACGGCGCTGATAGATATTACAGAAAAATGCAGCAACAAACTATTTTCTCACTGTGATAAAATAAAGCGAAGCTTTTCTGATGCCGTTCTGAATCCATGAGATGTTATACACATGAAGCTGTTAAGCCACCAATACAAACTTTGATTTGATTTTAATGAAGGCTAATTTTGACTAAAGCTGTATGATTTAGGTTATTACCATTTACATGCTTTTTAAATCATAAATGTACTAAAGGTTAAAATGAAGACTTGCGCTAAATGTTGTTATTATAAGTCGCCTTCGTCTCTAACCTGTATTCCAGATTGCACTAGTTTGTCGTTGCTAATCCTGCTAGTCAGACATTTGAGTTGTGTCAGTTCCACCTGTCTGCTGGATCAGAGTTTAGAGGTGTTTTTGTGTTCTGGCAGCAAAGGTACTTTACTTTTAAAATAAATCTAAAAAGGCAGAAATGCTGGATTGCATCAAATTGATTTTGTAGTTGTCGTAGTGGAAAAGCCAGCCTAGCCTAAAAACACATCGTGGTGGTTAGGACAAAAACTGTGATCACTTCAACTAGTTTCTGCTATAAACATGACTGAGGCAGAGCTGACAGTAAAAATGGATGTCTTCGGGTTTTCTACTCTCAAAACGACGCCAACCTAAAGAACGTCTAATGGCTTATGCATAAACCTTTACTTCAACATTCATTTCACACCTTTTTTTTTCTCCGTATCCTGGGTTAAGGTTAGGGTCAGTAAAGCAATCAGAATCAATGTCTGAGTGCCGAAGACACGTTACAGTTTTACTCTCACAGATGTAGTATAACTTCAGCTATATTGTCTCTTCTGATCCCAAAACTTCATTAGAAATATTTCTGGTTGTTTTAACTCTCAACGTTCTCGGGGTCAGAAATAAAAGAGAAATGGGGGAGAGGAAGTTTAAAATCTGCTTCTAGACCTGCAGAAAAAGAGGAAATAAAGGGGACACACAAAAAAACATCCCATCCAAAACATCACTGCGCCAACCGCATGAGGATTTATAACAGTAAAATTTTTTGCTGAAAACCAAATGGTAATAATTTATAGTGCATTTAGTGCCAACCACAGCCTTAGGTTATGTGTCAAAAACACCCAAGTACACACTTGTGAGAGCAACATGTGTGTACACACTTGTGTTTGTAAAGTAGTGTTCAATAGTGAGTGTGAGGGGCCACAGAACTCCTCCAAAAATCCAGCGGTCTCCTCCAGTGCACAAAGACCCCAGGGAGACCACGGCTGGAGAAGCCCCAGCCCTCTTCTGAGAGGCGCAGGATGATCCTGGGAGGGCAACCAGCAGCCGTGCCAGAGGCCCAGGAGACAATAACAGCAAGCTTCCAGACCTGCCTGCAGCTGCCCACTCCAGGGCAAGCTGAGCTCGGAACTCAGCAGCCTGAGACCCAAGGGCACCAAACCCCGACGGGGATCCGACAGAGCGCAGGGATCCCGACCCCACCAGGCAGCCGCCAGGAGCGAGCTAGCAGTTGAGATTTCACATCATTTTTAACTGATTTGTATGTTTATTTGAAACGTACCCTTCTCATCCACCGGACAAGTAAGCGTCGCATGTTGTACGTTTTGGACCCGAAAGCTTTGGATGTGTCTCAGAACCGTAGTGCTTACGTTTTGAGTCTAATTTATTGTGCCATACTTCCAGAGCACATCAAACTCTGCAATTCAGATTGGCTCAGACAAGAAGTCAAACACAAAAGCAATGTAAAACATCTGGAGCCTTTCAAAATAAAAGTCAAGTACAGATTTCCAGTTGCTTAAATGATAAAAGAAGTATGTCATTACTTGTGAAACTTTGGCAGCTGAGATAAACAGAACAGAAAATAGACCACAGACCTTTCTGAATACATGCTGCCATATTTCTCCTGGCTTGTTATTGCGTGAACTTTCCAAATCACCATACCAGTTTATTCATCAAGCATAAAGAGCAGCATGTGAGCTGACCAAAGCGCCTCACAGGTGATACACAGGTGGTACACAGGTGGTACACAGGTGATGCACAGGTGATCCACAGGTGATGCACAGGTGGTACACATGTAAGTATACATGGCTAACAAGCCAGCACAAAGTTTTTTGATTTTTTTTCCAGCCTTTTTTGATTTGGGAAAAACCAAATTCAAAAAAACCCCAAACAAAATCTTCCCTTTTCATACAAACATCCATGCTTCAGTCTTCAGGGATGACATTTTTTTCTTCTACAAGTTTTTTCTTAGTTCCAGATAGTCAGAGTTGGAAAGTAACAAATTACATTTACTCACGTTACTGTAATTGAGTAGCTTTTTTGTATATTTATACTTTTTAAGTCGTTTTTAAAAGCTGTACTTTTACTTTTACTTGAGTAAGTTTTTAAATAAGAATTGTAATTCGCTACATTTTAAATCATATCCGTTACTGAGTAAAAATCAATTATAGGCTTAATAAATAAAAAAAATTACATGTAGCAGAGTCGGAACGGAAAGAGACACCTGCATGAGCGCCACGTCTAAACCGTGGGGGGTGTGGGGGTGTACACTTTTGCTCAAAGACATGAGTTCAGTTCCTCAACTCGCTGTTTACCTCCTCTCTCCCTCCTCTCCTGTGGGTTGGATCCCGCACCTTCGTGCACCGGTGTGACGTCATCAGAATTCTGCTCGGTTCGGCAGCCGGACTCGGTTCCGTGTGTGTTTACCGCTCCGCACGGCAGCGGCAAAATAACGTTTAGCGCTCATAACAAGCGGATTCTCAGCGCTCTGCTCATAAAAAAGAAGACCTGCAGGCCTCCGTGAGTTAAAACATCCTGATACTGTTCAGGTGTAAACATTGTGCTCCATCCCTGTGTCTGAACTCAGAAGATGCTCCTTGATGCCACAGATATGTGATGATTTAGCTTGTTTCTTTATTTTACTCCAGAATAAGAGATTAAATTATTACTAAAGTAGTTCAATGTAGTTAAATTAGTCATTCAAATGATTCTAACATGCTGCAGTGTGCGCATGTGTGTGCGCGCGCTTGCGTGTGCATGTGCATGCGTGTGTGTGTTACACACATAGGACTGCATGAGACAGCGTGGTTTCATCAAATCCATGCATCTTATATCTTGGCTGCAGTAATAGCTCAGGAAAATAACTTATATTTCATACATAATGACGTCTCTGCAGTGTCTATGATAATGTTTTATCTTATATTGGACCTATTTTTGGTCTGGGAGGTGCAACTTATCATGATACAGGCCTTTTAAAACATGTTAAAGTGCTGCAAGACAAGATAAATGCATGAATTTAAAGTTCATGTTTGGAGACCAACCTTCACAGTTTGGAGGCTCACGCTGGTGAGGAGACACCGTTAGTTCTAGTAACACCTGGGCTCCCAAGGCCTGTTCTGACAGGATGGACGTTACGGGACCCTTAAGGATTCCAGTTGGACGATTGGAGGATTATTTAGGAGGATTGGAATGAACAAACTGATTTCAGTGGTGAAGGGTTAAATGAGTGAGTGAACCCCCCACCAAGGATGAACTCTGCTAGCTTTAAAAATCAGCTGCTCTAAATAAGCATGGAGGTCAGAGAGGAGCTCTAGGATGGACATGAATAAAGGAACTGTAATGTAGAGGTAAAGTAGGGCAGGGCCAACGTTAGCAGCTGTCATATGGTTCATCTGAAATGTTTGACTTTCTTTTAGCTTGTTATGTGACAGGTTAGAGCACAGTCTCATGTTAGAGTTTTGTCATGAAAACATTGAGATACCTCACATGCTGATGGCATCTTAAAAAATAATTTTTTCTCAAAATAAAGAATAATTTTGATCACAATTGAAACTTACCATCCTAGAAAAACCTTGTCCAATCAATGTGCACGTCCTGTTCTCACTGATTGGATAGAAATCCCTCCTTCAAGCTGAGCGTGTTTGAGTGTGTGTGTGTGTGCGCGCGCGCGCACACATGAGCGAATTGTGAACTGGCGTTGTGATTTAGCACTACTTAGATGTAGCCATCCTTACCCTGACAAAAATGTAACTAAGTAACTTTTACTTTGAGTACATTTTGTTTACGATACTTTTTACTTTTACTCGAGTAAAAATGTAGGCAAGTACTTTTACTTGTAATTGAGTAAAAAATTATCAAAGTATTGGTACTCGTACTTAAGTGGGAAATTTTAGTACTCTTTCCACCTCTGCAGATAGTCCAGCGGTTCAGAAGCTTTTATTTATGCCAAAGCCCTCCAAACCCAACTCTTAGCCCCATACACACATCAACAGTGATTCATTACCAACTTCATACCGACATGCAGCGTTACAGCTCTTATACAGAGTCTCGACTGGACAATTGGCTGCATTATTGGGATTTTGTAAACGTAAAATATCCTTTGTAACCTCACAACTTCAGCCCAGAAAAAATTGTGGGGATCCTCTTGAGGGGTCATAGACCCCAGGTTGGTAACCACTGAGCTAGTCCATCAAAAATGAGTAGAAAAAAGATGTGTCTGGTTTTATTTAGATTATCAACACAACAACGGTACACTACAAAGTCTCACATTGAATAACAAAGTGTTATTTCTATTCCTGAAACAAGCCAGTGTCCACCTTCAGTGAACTGCTGCCTGCTGTTTTCAGTTTCTGCTGAAAAAAAAAAACAGCAGATTGATTGAAAGCTTGTTTTTTTCTTACCACCACATCTTGCTCATTTTGGCAACGTGCTACTACCATGTGCAGATGGAAAGACAAACAAGAAAAGATAAAAGTTCCCATTCCAATGACACACTTTTTCTAAACTTATGTTGAAAGTATCTCCTCAGATTCCAGGGTGAATTTTTATCACGTATGTTTATTGATCAGATAAAGAATCGTAACAGACAGCACTTTACCTTCTGGGTTTGGGGAGGATCATCACATGAAACTCTAGAGATGTTGCTTTATGCCCTCCAAATGTCAGGGGCGGTTGGACATCATTTTCCTTTTAAGAGCTGCAGTTCTTGTGGGATCAGAGTGCAGCATGGCAAACACTTTGGCCAGACGGCTTCAGCTTTTCCAGGTAAACAGAGAGACCAGCAAAAAAAAATCCCTCATAGATGCAAAATTCTACTCCCTCCATGCATGACTGTCTCTGACTGCGTCCAAGGCCGTGGAACAGCAACGTCTGTCAGCAGCTGCGGGCGGAGACGAGCCAGCTGCCAACGTATCCTTGAGGTTTACAGCAGCGTAACAATGATGGACAGTCTGGAAACTTAGCAGGATTATTCTTGCTCTTTGCTCCTTTTAATAAATGAAAAAGGAATAAAGGTTCACCTTAATGTCAGAACATCTTTCATACTGCCTGTGATTAATAAACAGTAAATACGTAACAGTGTGGTAGAAAGAACTCCTTGATTTAGTCGAGTACTTTTTTGAAAGCAGATGTTGACCTGATTTCCGTTCTGAAAACCCCGGACGATCGGCTGGGCGAGACATTTGTTTCTCTGTCTCATCTATGGTCATCACAGCTTCTATCGTTTTATCTATTGAAGATGTTTTTTTTTCAGACTTCAGCAAATGAGTTTATTGATTTCATTGTTGTCAAGCTGGCGAAGGTTGTAGGGAGGCCGCGCATCAATCACTTTGAAAGTAGATAAAATAAAATCCACTTTTTTATTTTTAGCAAAAATCAGCCTGACAAGGTTTAGAAGAAAACAGTTCTGTGCTATTCTACTGACCTTTAGTATGATTGTTCAGCTCTGATCACAAAGGGCAACAGCAAGCAGTAAATCACACGTCAGACATTATTTCAAATATCTACACGGAAAATGAAGCAAATGTTTGAAATGCTTGTTTCTCACGTACTCCGAATACTTTCCCATATTTTCTGTCTCTGCCTTGTTTTCCTCATTTTCTCCAGGCTGGGTTCACTCTTGTGTTCCATTTAGTGTGCTGTATTTTAAGATGCTATAAACATTTTCAGATAGCCACTTTTGGGATTGATTGTCTCCACACCAAACAACATTTTCCTTGGTTCGATAAATTTGAACATTCCTCTTCCGACACAGCAGCTAAACGATCGCCAGAGTCAGATTGCAGTATTTAAAGGTTATGTAGAACAAGACGTGCCTTGCAGATAAATGACTAACTTTGGTTAAATTATTGTGCATATAAAATTCCATTTCTATGCTCTGGGATTTTTATTGATCTTTCCAGGCAAAAAAAAAAAATCCGTCAAATTGTATTCAAATGCAGCACCTTCCTAGGAAACAGTCTACTGTTAGAGTGTACAGATAGATGAATGGAGTGTTTCACACAACGCACACCAGGCTGTGTAACAGTAGCAGATTAAGTAATGGAGTACTGCTACTTTCTCCAGTCAGGCTTTCTATTGTATAATTTAAAGTTAGACTAATTCAACTTGACTGTGTCTTACAGATTTTTAGTTTTGACAAAATGAGTTTCTTTTAGACTAGATAGCGGTGCAAGCTTATCTCTGAGGCCGCATTTGTTCCTAAAGGTGTTTAACACTTATTTAATCCACACATCTTCAGTGGTCTCTAGTAGGAATGGATGCCTTGTAAGTCATTCTCTGGAGGGAAAAACCATTAGTACAGCATTTTTAGGACTAGAGGTGACCCACATCACATCTCAGCTTTAGATGGCAGGTTTTGAACTCTTATTCCCTGATATGCAGTGGTCTCGCCTCTGATTGACTAACAGCAACACAAGTCTACTACTGACTCTGTTTGCTCTGCAACGTTGATGTTTTATCTCCACAAATAACACAAGCCTGGAGGTTCTGGAGTTCTACTGTGTGGTAAAGTTGCTAATGCTAACAGTTAGCTTCTACTAGCAGAGACATTCTCTGCTGTTTCCTGGACGCTAAACCAACAACAGCCTTTGCCAGATGGGTGAGTCCATGAATGTTAGTGACAGTGTGACGTGGATCTGTCAGGCTTTTCTAATCCTAGAGTTTCACCGTCTGTTTTCTATCAGAAGCTACTGCAGGAGATAGGTGTAGGAGACTATTCTCATGTTCAGCCTGCATGAAACACTGAATGTCCCATTAGAATCAGAAATGATCATTAAAACATGTTTTTTCAGAGTTTTATACCTTTAAGGTAAGTTATTCTTTAGAAGAGGAGGTTTACTGACTAACATAACACTTGTTCATTTTGAAATACGATTGATCACTTAGAGTTTCACATGCAGGTTTTTCTTTCCACTGTCACCACGTGCTTGCTTAGTGTGAGGACTGCTATAAAAATCTCTGACACATCTGCTGGCTTTTCTTACACAGACAACTAATGGCATAATGAATAGAACTCAGTGCACTGATCAGTAGGTTTAGGTTTACTTTGCAAAGCAAACTTTTACTTCGTGAAACAGGAGCAACAGTATTTTTACCACAGAGAGCGACTCACAAGGCATTGGTTTGTACCAACAGCACGTGTAATGAAATAATTACTGATGAATACTTGACATGGAAACCCCATAATAGTTACATAAAAGGTACAATTGCCAAATCCTTAGGAGTATTACACAGAGTCAAGTTTTTACTGACTAATTCTGGTTTGTTGGTATTGTACAATTCACCGATTGTTCCATACTTGACTTATTGTGTAGAAGTCTGGGGAGCAACATACAAAAACTATACACAATCCTTATTTATTCTACAGAAAAGAGCTCTGAGAATCATCAATTATAGTGGCTGTAGAGATCCATCAAACCCATTGTTTATTAAATATAAATTACTGAAATGATTTAAAAGACTGGAAAATCTTACAAACCATGTATAAAGCCAGTTTAGGTACTCTGCCAACAAACATTCAGGGGATGTTTGAAAAGAGAACAAGTAATTACATGCTGAAAGAAACTGATGTGTTTACAAAACCTAGATTTAGAACTAAAATTATGGAGTGGAATATATCTGTAAATGGTGTTAAATTATGGAATAAACTTAAAAGGGAAATAAAAAAAAGCTGCCATTTAATAAATTCAAAAAATGTACCAAATTGAGTGTACTAAATAATTATGAAAATGTAAATTAAATCAATGATCATGATCGCACTGGAATTTAGAACAGGAAAAAGTTTAAAATGAATCTGTATGTGTGTGTCTGACAAATGGAAATTGTATAAACATAGATTATTTCTTCTGTAAAAGGGGGCAGAAATTATCAGATGTTTTTCTTCATTCTGCTCCTTTTCGTTCAAATTTGATTTTTTGTTGTTATTTATATCTTATTGTTTATATGTTTTATTTGTTTTTATTTTGAATGGAATAAACAAATAAAAAAAAATGTTGGCCGCCGTTAAACCATTCAGCTGTTCAAGTTGTAGATTTCCTACTAAACCCATGCAATTTCACAAGTTAAACGTGATGCACCACTTTATGGTTTTACGCCTTTGCAATATTCTAAGAAAAGTAGGATAAAACTAGGCTAATTATTTATTCATCATTCCAGGTGGTGTTAGAAACCTGATGAGTGAGTGAGTGAGTGTGGAAAACACGAGCTGGACGACAGAAATGACATGCAAAAGCTATTTTTTCCCTTTATCAGGTGCATGCAGTTTTTTGACACATTGAATTATGTCCTTACAGTCCCATTACATAAAACATGCTATTTCTGTCAATGATGATGTCTACACAAATCTGAACTGACACGAGACGCTGAACGTCTTTCCTCTGGCGGCGTTCTGCCTATGAGCATATTTGTTCTCATTTGGGTTTGTGCTCCTACTGGGAGCACCAGCTGGATGCAGTGATTTGATATTTATTTATTTATTTGTGTAAAATGGACTTCTTGTAACCGATTTCACAATTTATGGTACATTTTTGCAACTTTTCCCCAGGGAGATCTTTTCAGAAGTTCTCTGGAGAAATTTGCAGCCCTATTCTGAGAAACCACAGAGGCTCCCCGCTCTGCAGACAGCAGCTCTTTTTCATTCTGCTTCTATATTGTTGTTATTAGCATTTTATCAATTATGCAATGAGAAAAAAGGTCAGATTTATGTGGAAATTGATTACCTTTTAAGTCCCTCCTTCAGAGCTGCCATTGTCTCCCTCTGTGATGGATCATCTAGACCTAAAAAAGTTAGAATTCAAAAATTGCATTCAGTTTGCTCATCATTAAAAATGAAGCAATAATTACCATCACTCTGGCTCCATGTGCAACTTTGTGGTAATAAAGTTCCAAATTCAAATCTCAGCATAAACAACTAAAATATGGAGAAATCAAATGTCAGGGTAGATTTAGGAATGCTTCCCTGGCTTTTATGACGGTCGCTGATGGAAAAAAGTCACCAGGCCAGCTTTGTTTCTCTCCATCATTTACTGGCTGCCGCTTCCAATTCTCTCTTTTTACATTTGTCTCCATGGGACTTTCTCCAGACACACCTTAGAGACAAAGATTACATTAAAACTCATTTTAAACACAGCAGTGCCTACCTAGAAAAACACACACACACACACACACACACACACACACACACACACACACACACACACACACACACACACACACACAAACACACACAGACGGCATGTGTTGTATGTTGAGCCAGGACTCCATGGTGATACTTTACAGCTCTTCCCAAGTTCCTGCTTAAAAGCTGCAATGAGCCTGTTGTGGTACTGACTGTGGTACGACAGAGACAATAGTGTAGATGATTGGATTTGGGTAAAAACCCAAAGCAAAACAAAAACCTCAAGATTGTGAGCTGAACAAATGAGACGGTCGAGCATCTCTGCTGCTGCAGCAACACTGTGTAAGACCCCTGATCAAGAAAAGTAATTTTCCTCTTTCACTTTGTTTTGTCCTACAAACATTTTTACTTGTGCAAATAAAAACATTTTAGCAAATAAAACATAAATTTTCTGCTTCTCTTTATTTTACGAGCACAACTTTTTTTCCAGACATGCTTGACATCTAAGATGTACGAACAAATCGGCCAAATGCACTGTGCAAATGAATGCTTATTGATATTTTAGACCAGGTGTGTCAAACTTGATTTCATGTTGGGTTAAATAAAAAAAAAAATTGTGGTCCAAGCAGGAAATCTTACATTTCCCATGTTTTATTGGATGTCTCAAGTCAAAATACTTGTTGTTTGGAGGTGAAAGCTGAGCGCCGTCAATAAAAGGTTGTTTTCTTCTTCCCTCAAACCTCAGAGATTTATTTGTTAGTTTTGGTTTAGGTTTCGGCATAACGAAGGTTTTGGTGACAGTAAAAATAATGTTTACAGACACCTAATAAACAGCCCCTTAAGTCTAAATCAACAAATTTCAGTTTCTTTGTATCATAGTAAAGATTTCAGCCAATGACATTGTAGTTTAAAGGTGCAATAAGTAAAAATATGCAGAGAAAAAATCACAAAACAGTTTATTGTCTCAATCATGCTGGAAGGAAGGTTACATTGAAACAGTTTTTCTCATATTAAAAAGGCGGAGGAGGAACAACATATTTGGTTATGATCTGGGAGCCTGCAAGGTTGCAAGTCTGATCTGGGAAACTCTGCCGCGTCGGCATTTGTATTTTGGCATTTTGTTGGTAAAATGCAGCAGCAGTGTGGAAAGAACTGA
This sequence comes from Nothobranchius furzeri, assembly GCF_043380555.1. Classification (NCBI taxonomy): domain Eukaryota; kingdom Metazoa; phylum Chordata; class Actinopteri; order Cyprinodontiformes; family Nothobranchiidae; genus Nothobranchius; species Nothobranchius furzeri. Next base: position 35,438,531 of record NC_091745.1, read on the forward strand.
AGATAGTAAAAGGAGCGACCCAGAAGTTAAACATCTTTTAGCTTTATGCTAATATTGGCTAAAGAAGGCAAAAGGCTAACATTGAGCTAACAATGCTAACGGTGAATTAGGACCAAATAAGATGTAAAGCTACTTTCTGCAGTTACCAACAACTTGACATTATATTGAATCATATTTTTTAACTTACTGTGTTTGACTCGTCGTTGCTTTTCATCCAGAGTCTGAGGGAAGACTCGTTTGTTTTGACACTGCAGTACCCAAACTTGACCACAGGATGGCTTTCTTACTTTATGCACCTTTAATCATTTTAATCCATCTTCTAGTTCTACTGTCTTGATGGTAAAGGTGTGAACCTGAAACTGGTGACCATGTTGTCATGAAAACAGCTTCATGTTTTGTTTCATGTGACTTTTCACACCCAGGTTAACTGGAATGAATATCCCAGCTCCCATCATCAGCAACAAAAACTGGCTCCGGCTGCATTTTGTAACGGAGAGCAACCACCGCCACAAAGGCTTCAGGGCTCAGTATCAAGGTAAGGCGCTTCATTTGCACGACATAATGAAAGACCCTCCGACTTGAACCAAAGGATCACAAGAGAAGTACACTGAAGGCTAATTACAAAGCATGTTTTGATCTTTAATAACTGAATATTCAACATTTTGATTAATGCCCTCCGTAAAGGGAATTAAGGATTTTTGCTGCTTCAGTTCAAGACCTTGTTATTCTATGTGTTAGCCAACTGACTTAACTTTAGCCTTTAGAGCTCCGTGAGCTCAGCAGTCCATCACCGGTGTGGTTTTACGCTGGTGTTGGTGCTGTCTATAGTCGTTTCAGAGTTCGGCCAGAATCCAGACACGAAACCTTAAAACATTTCAGAAACGTCTCTAAAAACCTCCCAGCTGATCCTTCGTAGACTCTGGGCTAATTACATAAAATAAAAAATAAAGCTGCCTCTCAGCCCTTGCTGCACATTGCTTTTGCTCTGGTGAAGTCATTTTTCAACGTCAGCATAGATGATCAGATTTTCAAGCAAATTGCAGTATTATTGAGTTGTATGCTTTAGAGCTGAAAGGGAAAATACATCTCTTCATTGTTGTTAAGTGGACTCCTAACTGTGTGTAAAAGAGCTCGACAGAATCAGCTGACTGTGAGTGCAAAGGTCCAGCTCTTTCAGATCAGGATCCCTTTTGCTTTGGCTGGACGCAGCGTTTATAGCTGTTGGCTCTTCTGTCGATGATGACATCCACTTGCATCACTTGGCTTTTGTCTGTAATCCGGCCCTTGCTGTGTTTGATTAGACCTTATTAAGACATGTGGAGCAGCAGTCCTTTGGATGCTCGTTCAATCTGCATGGCATTTCCCTCAACCCACCCAGGCTGCCTAGACCAATAAACTCCCATCCACCGTTCAAATGGCCAAGCAAACCATAGAAAGATATGAATCACCAGGGTTTTCTATGTAGTCCTGCCAAAGCGACTTGAGAGAAAGAAACATTTGTACTGTATCTTCTCACATCTAATACTGTAACTTGTTTATTCTAATAAACTCTTCCCATTGCTTTCGACCAGTGAAAAGCTCTGGAGAGCTTAAATCCAGAGGGGTAAAATTATTACCAGGAAAGGACAACACTAACAAACTGTCTTTGAGTAAGTGTTTTATTTTTATTATGCAACTGTTTTCATTGTTTATCCTTTTGTTTGTGTAAGGGTTGCGTTCTGGGTCTTTGTTTCTTTCTGTCTCTTCCTTTGCTGCATCTTTTGGTGAAGAAATGAAGCTACAGTACTAGATTTTGCAGAAGTGCAGTCTCTTTTTCTTTCTGATGTCCCATTTCCCCCCCGCTGCCTGTCACCCACTTCCTGTCTTAACAGAAACAAACTGCTAAATTAGACCTAGCTGTGTATGTTGCAGCTGTGAGACGTATCTGACAAGTTCGACTCAACTCGCTCCGTCTAACTCACTACGACCTACGTGTGAGGGACACGCGCGGCGCTAGCCAAGGTTGAGTGACCGCTTACTGGCCGGGTGATTTGTGTACACTTCAAACTAAACAGAAAGCATTCTAATAGCTTGGGGAGCTTTGTCATTACCATAAATCTGGAGCACAATTCCCTTTAGCTCAGCAGAGTGCTAAAGACTCAGATGATAACAGGTTGTAATCTTTATTACCATATGCCTCATAGATCCAGCACTCCATGGAAGCATGAATAATACAGAGGGCTGTAATCTTCTCCATGACACAATGCTGTATATCATTAAAACACGTTGAAGAAATGCTTCAGACGCTTTGAGGATTTATTGCCTATAATTGAGCCCATAACTGCATTATACCTCACAAAACCGAGGTTCAAAGATTATGAACTTTCTGAAAGAAGTCAACAAGAAAACACGTGGATGAAGCTTCTCGCCTCAAAACAGGAAGTTCTCTGTGGAGCTTCAAGATGAAGATGTGACGCCATGTCCGAATTTAGAGGAGTAGGGTTGTCAGTGGTCAGAACACAAACTATTATCAGAAACGCTGTTTTTTGTCTTAGCCACCTGTCCACCTTTCCATCGTACGGCAAAGCTCGATACAGACAAAGTCTCCGAGGCTTTATCTAGTCAACAAAATTATTACTATAAATGAAAAGTCTGCCCGAACGATTTTTGTTGCTCCCCCGATCAATAACTCAAGGTTAATTAATCCCCCGTAGGCCCAAGTAGATTTTTCTTTGTTAGCTCAAGTAAGTGTTTCATTTAAACTTGGCTCCATCCCCAAAGGTGTGTGAATTCACCACCGCGCCGCCAAAGCTCAGCCAGTTCTCTTACATTTGCAGAAGAGGTCAGCTTATTTTCACTGATTGAACCCAACATGACTTTTTAACCCGTGTACTGCTCATGTGATTTTAGTGGGAGTGGATTGTTTTCTGAAATCTAGCTTTTTGACATGCCAGAGTGGCTCACTCGCAGCGTTTTTTGGTTTTCTGTGTGCTCAGTGAACGAAGGGGGCATCAAACAGGTGTCTAATTACTGCCCCGACCCAGGGGAGCCGGAGAATGGCAAACGGATTGGTTCTGACTTCAGGTTAGTGGATGCTTTTTACCTGAAGCAAATTATCCCAGATTGGTGTGCAGGGAGAGCAGTGACACATGCGCTCCAACCAGAGATGCTATTAGCAGGACCGTTTCCAGGTTTGGGCTAATCAGGGGAAGAGATGATGAAACTTTTCTATTTCCTATCATAAGTTGGATGTTTGAACTTTCTGCCATCTTTGCTACACAATATTAAATCCTGAGTTGTCACTCATTTATGTAACTGATTTTAATGATCAAAGCCCATTTAGGAAACATATTCTTACACACACACACACACACACACACACACACACACACACACACACACACACACACACACACACACACACACACACACACACACACACACACACACACACACTAAACCTACAAATGGCTACTAGGATTTAAAGAGCCATTGCACACCGACTGTGTCATGTATGACTGACATAAAAAAAGATTTTGATATTTCATCAGGAGTCATCTTTAAAAAATGGATTGCTTTTTTGGGGGGGCGCTAATGGTATTTGTTATCTTCTCAGCATCGGAGCAACTGCTCAATTTACCTGTGATGAGGACCATGTGCTGCAGGGTTCCAAAACGATTACCTGCCAGCGCGTAGCCGAAGTCTTCGCAGCTTGGAGCGACCACAGGCCTGTCTGCAAGGGTGAGTGTGGCTTTGAAAGGAGCTAATAAAACAGTTTGATTAAGGCAGTGCCTCTGGATGTATGCAGATAGAGGAAAGTTCATTTCTGTTAATTATGCATGAAAGCCTCTGCTGCCACCCCCGTGTTTCTGTGTTTCATAATACCTGGAGCACCTTTTAGAATTTGATTAATGGAAATACAGCTAATAGACCTTCTCTCTCTGCTTGTGCAAACAATACATTACCACTCAATCATATTACAACGCAGAAGTTATTACTCACCGATGTCTTCAATATGTATAGTGTGTAAGAAAGGGGCTTTGGTGGCTACGGTGTGGTCCGGAGGATTAGAGATTCTCCAGATTTTATCTGTGCAAATAAAGCGAGATCTACACATTTTCTGGTATAAATGCTGCATGAATGCTTTATACTTAAGAGTCTCTTAAGTGGTTCCTTTGTTAGTCTGCTTGCTCTTTGGGGGGAGGTGTTATTGTCCTGTCGTTGAGGCATCACACACATCCCTGTGTGAATGCTACGCTTTATTGCGTACGGTTGGTGTCATCATTTGCCTTCCCTGCTGTTGCAGTTAAAACGTGTGGGTCGAATCTGCAGGGACCGTCGGGGACTTTTACATCGCCTAACTTCCCCATCCAGTATGAGAGCAACTCCCAGTGTGTGTGGATCATCACTGCCAGTGATCCCAACAAGGTAAACAACGAGCAGCTTTACATTTTAGTCTGCTGTTCCAGTTGTTAGATGTAGTCGCTCCTATTGTCACATGAACTTCTGTGAGGACACAGATTTTTATTTTTACTTGTCTGACTTGAGCAATAAAATGGGGCCATCTACAAAGCAGGAACAATTAGTTCCAATTAATCAAGAGAACGTCCCATTGGCTAACACTGAGGGTGCAGCACCTTAGAAAGGGGGTTCTTCAGCTGTTGTGATGACCTTGTGGGTCATTTTATTGTGTCCACCTTGCTGGTACCAGGGTGGAACCCTTCTGAGCGACTTGGTGTGAACCAGTGTTGATTTGAGTTACTGTTTCCTTTCTATGATCTGTAAAAGTCTAATTATTCTTCTCTGACACCAAAAAGACTTTGCATCCATACACCTGCTGCTCACTGGATAGTTTCTCCTTCTGAGATCATTCTCTGTGAACCCTTGAGATAGCTGTGGGTCCAAATGTGCATAGGTCAGCAGTTTCAGAAAAACTCTAACCATCCCGTCTGGCATAACAACTAGTTCATGTTTCTCACTGACAGGCGAGGCTCACTGGGAAACAATAATATGTGTTCCTTTTGAAATGCAATCAGTCACACTGAGGTTCACATGCCTTTAGAGCATGAAAACAGTGCTCTACCCTTATTTCCTGCATTAGCTGCCAAAACAAAACTTGACGAGGAAACTCTCGGGCTAGAGAAGGCCAAACAGTTTCATCACATTATGAATGTAGCATGTATGGACACACCAACCTCGACTTGTGACCGAAGATGGCTGTGTGGGTTTTTGCAGTCAGGGGAGAGAAGAGCATTTCTTGGCTACTAGAAGCTAACCATTAGCATTAGCCAGCTGTTCAGGCTTGAGTTATTAGATAAAACATCAACATTTTTTATGTAACAAAGTACAGCAAACAGAGGCAGCAGTGGCGTTGCCAGTCAGAGGCGAGATGTTAGCATCATGAACAATAATCTGTAACCCTGACTTGACACTAGCGTGGAACGGTTTACTCAAGTTCTTCGCTGTGTGCCAATACACACCGGGAGAGTCTCAACCCCGAAGCGGCTTCTTCACCTTCCTCCCAAGAGCTCAAAATCCTTCGAGACTTCAAAGGTCACGGTTTGTTTATGCCTTCCGCCATTAAACCAAAAAGAAGATGGAGATTTGGTATCACTGTTTAATGTCTGTGCCTCTCCACTGCCAGGATTAAAGCCATGAAAACACACAGTTGCACTTCTCGAATGATGCTGGCAGTAAATAAGCTGTTAGGTCACACGTATTGACGTAATCTACATACATTTGAAAACGCATCAGTGCAATAGTCTTTTATTCTGAAAATTACCGACATTTTACATTGAAACCACATGTGATTTCCTGTCTAGTTCTATGTTGAAAGCAAAAATTGACGTGTCCTAGAAGTGGCTCGCTGCAAAAATAGAACCCAATCCTATATTTAGCGACACGTCATGGCACTCTGCTTCTGGAATACAGTTTCTGGAACGCAGCTTCTGGAATGCTGCTTCTGGAACGCAGCTTCTGGAACCTTGCTTCTGGAATGCTGCTTCTGGAACGCAGCTTCTTGAACGCTGCTTCTGGAACGCAGCTTCTGGAACCTTGCTTCTGGAATGCTGCTTCTGGAACGCAGCTTCTGGAACCTTGCTTCTGGAATGCTGCTTCTGGAACGCAGCTTCTTGAACGCTGCTTCTGGAACGCAGCTTCTGGAACCTTGCTTCTGGAATGCTGCTTCTGGAACCTTGCTTCTGGAATGCTGCTTCTGTAATGCTGCTTCTGGAACGCAGCTTCTGGAACCTTGCTTCTGGAATGCTGCTTCTGGAACCTTGCTTCTGGAATGCTGCTTCTGTAATGCTGCTTCTGGAACGCAGCTTCTGGAACCTTGCTTCTGGAATGCTGCTTTTGGAACACTGCTTTTGGAACCTTGCTTCTGGAACCTTGCTTCTGGAACGCTGCTTTTGGAACACTGCTTCTGGAACGCTGCTTCTGGAACCTTGCTTCTGGAACGCTGCTTCTGAAACCTTGCTTCTGGAACACTGCTTTTGGAATGCTGCTTCTGGAATGCTGCTTCTTGAACACAGCTTCTGAAACCTTGCTTCTGGAACGCTGCTTTTGGAACGCAGCTTCTTGAACGCTGCTTCTGGAATGCAGCTTCTGGAACCTTGCTTCTGGAATGCTGCTTCTGGAACGCAGCTTCTGGAACCTTGCTTCTGGAATGCTGCTTCTGGAACGCAGCTTCTTGAACGCTGCTTCTGGAACGCAGCTTCTGGAACCTTGCTTCTGGAATGCTGCTTCTGGAACCTTGCTTCTGGAATGCTGCTTCTGTAATGCTGCTTCTGGAACGCAGCTTCTGGAACCTTGCTTCTGGAATGCTGCTTCTGGAACCTTGCTTCTGGAATGCTGCTTCTGTAATGCTGCTTCTGGAACGCAGCTTCTGGAACCTTGCTTCTGGAATGCTGCTTTTGGAACACTGCTTTTGGAACCTTGCTTCTGGAACCTTGCTTCTGGAACGCTGCTTTTGGAACACTGCTTCTGGAACGCTGCTTCTGGAACCTTGCTTCTGGAACGCTGCTTCTGAAACCTTGCTTCTGGAACACTGCTTTTGGAATGCTGCTTCTGGAATGCTGCTTCTTGAACACAGCTTCTGGAACCTTGCTTCTGGAATGCACCTGAAAATTTTGACGCAGCGGCCAGTTTGGATCAACCCATAGAATATAATGGATTCTACAGTATATGCAGCGACGTTCTGCTGCCATTTTGCAACGCGGATGCCTCCCATGTGAAGTTGGGGTATCTATATTCTATTTCCTGACACGTTTTTATTTCTACACATCATCACTAACTATAATACATGAGACTGCAGCTCCTTTTCATCACAACTCGTTTGACTCTTTTAACCTCCTCCCTCAGTCTTCTTCATTCTGATGTTCAGTTTGAATTTCAGCAGGTCATCCTTACCATGTCTAGATGCCTAAATGAATCGAGTTCCTGCCATGTGACTGGCTGTCAATGTTCACCAAATTCTCAAACTGTACCTAATGAAGTGGCCTGTGAGATGGTTTTGATGATAAGCATAACAAGCTTTTTATTTATCTCTTCACCGTCTGACAGAATCAGACATTCCTTTCCTTTAATCCACGTTGTGGGTTGTCTCTCATCTGTAAACATAGATGCACTGGGTTATTTTCACTTCTGCTTGATCTGTTGACTCTTCATTCATCAGAGGTAACAAAGGGGCTGCGGAATAGTTTCTGAACGAGAACAGCTTTTCTCCAGAGCGCAGAAACCAGAGCTGTCCCTTAAGGTCACAATCACAATGTATACATAAATCTGACTCTTTATTAGCAGAGCAGTGGCTCAGACATATAAGGGTGTCAACCAAGTGTTGCTAATAAACACTAAGCAACCAACTAACACTCATTCAGGACTCCCCCTGACTGGCAAACGCCATTGCTGTGTGCCACTGTGCGCTTTCCTCAGCAAACAGCCTTTGACTTGGCAGTGAAACTTGGTCCATTAGTGTTATTATGGTAATTATGTTTTTTTTTTTTGGTGCATTGTAATGAGGCTGCTTTACATAGATGTTGTGCAGACGTTGTCCTCCCCCGGCCATAAAGAGGGAGGCTGTGGATGAGCAAGCAGCCTTCATGTTTGTCATCAGCAGATGTGACACTAATGTCATAACCACATCCTTCCTGCCATCGCTAATCCAGGAAAAGATAATGTGGCTCACTGGTGAATGTCTCTGCAGTGGTCTCAAATTAACGTGATGATTATTGGCGGAAGCAGCTGTTGCCAGTTTGATCATTACAAACAACATCTTCTGTGAAGCTTTATTGTGTCGATGGACCTCTGACAGCCTACAGACATCTCAAGGGCAAAAGCAGACAGTCAATTAATAATTAGCTAATCTTGAATGTGGTTTTAAGAATTTGATTTGTGGGATTGGTTCTTTGTTTTTGTTTACTGCTTAGAGATTTGTTTGTGATTCCTCTTGTTTGGATGTTTAATGCTCGGAAGAGCAGTCTTTATCAAATCCTCACTCCAGTGACATTCTGGGGTTTGATGCAACTTGAGTTTCATGTTTGCTTTTCTCTTTTATAGCTTAGTTGGTTTTGGCTTTGGGGGTATTTTCAGCATAATACATAGAAGTACCAGAATTCACGTTTTATTATGCAGCCATTTGAATTTTGAGAGGAGGGCAAGTCTTAAGCTTTTACAGCTTTCCTTGATCAAATATTTTGCTGCCTGCTTCTCCAAACGGATGTGGCATCTTATAGAGTTTCTGTTTGTAGCACGCCTCTCACAGTTTAGACATCACCACAAACATTTTCTCAAAAATAACTTATGGAAATGAGCAAATTTGTTCTGAATGTCCTTTAAATTAGATGCCGGGGGGGGGGGGGGGGGGGGGGTGATCTCAAAGCACATTTAATATCACTGCTGATCTGATTTAAAGGGTTTTGCTTGCAGTTGAATGTACAGGAAACTGTTAAAAATGGCTGCTAGATTCATTATTCTATGTAATAACAGGAATTATTCAATGACAAATGTCAATAAATTCAATACTAAATTCAACAATAAATGATAGTTTCTCGATAGACGTGTGAGCACTCAGCATGTTACCTGCAACAGACAGCAGTCAGAGGGATCTTGGTTTGTAGAAATGTAGAAATTCTCACAGAGTCCAGCTAGCCATAGAAAAGTCCTCTTCCACATTTTAGTGACTTCTGGAAGGTGAAGTGTCCTGGCTGGTATAACTCGGCTAAGCTAGGATGTGGTTTACATGCAGAGAAATTTGGTTTTAGTACCTTCTTAGGGTTCTACAACTCCCCAAGGCACTTCACAAAACAATCAGCCATTCACACACACATTCCCACGCTGAGTAGTTCAGTTCTGTTCGACTTAATTTGGACCGAGGTGCATTTAATTGCACTGACTTTATGAATGGCTGCTTGTCTCTGTG